>NW_015150690.1:702156-709579 GCF_000732505.1 Cyprinodon variegatus
ACTAATTCCGAGCATAAAATCCATTCAAAATTAGTCACAGCTATTATTGAAGAATTTGTGATTTGATTTTAAAACAGAATAAAAAAAGTAAATAAATTAATAAACTTGAATGTTTTAAGACATATTTTTGAGGCTGTCGCTGTGTAAAACTTTTGAATAAATGCATATTTCAAAATACTTCATAAAAGCATAACTCTTAGACATTTCCCTGAATATATTTTTCTAATGGAGAAACTGACAGAGATGATCTCTGCACACAATGAAAGCAAAAAAAAAATAAAAAATTAAGTCAAAGTAAAATGACTCAAACTGTTATATACCTTAAATATACATGACAAACATGACGTATCTATCTTTATCTAAACATTTTCTATACTGTTTTCAAAGCAGCATTTCTTTGGCTGCTGTCATCATTAGGTACAAGAGAAAAAAGAAAAAAAAACTTTTAAAGATTTTCAGAAAGTCTGGAGAACTACTATTATGGTCAGTTCTCTATGACTATGCTTTAGTCACTCTGAACGTCACCTCCTCTAACAGAGTCCTGTTCTTCTCCAACTTCCTCTGCTGTTCGTATACGGCCAGAGGAACCGAGTTGGACCGAAGCCGTGCGTCCCGTCTCTCTGCTTTGGTCACACCTGGTTCACCTGTTCCACCTGTCTGCTGCTGTCGGGCGATCGGGGGAAGAAAGCCAGTGCTATCAGACAAGGAGAGAGAGAGATGAGTTCATATTTCACCTCATCATGTTGGTTCTTGTAGAACAGCATGTGTGTGTTGACTGACTGTCACTAACAATCATCCTTTCCTAATATAATCCTTTGGGTTTTGAAATTAAAATAAACAAGATTCTGAAAATGTTACAGAACAGCAAACAATACAACAGTCTCACGCAGTTTTTTATTTTTTTCATAATATATGGCTCTTCTGTTAATTAGTCAATCTTCTGCTCCCTCATTTGTTCAACCATTTGTGCCTGGTTCATGTGGAACCATATTCTTCCTAGGCCTATTTGTGAGATAAAATGTTTTGAGTGTGTCTGCCTGAATAGGAGTGAGTTCAGAGAAATCTTGAACCAGCCTCTATGCTGTCATGTTTAAGGTAGGGGGGGCGAAAGCAGATGCCTCCCTACTCTAGACAAGGGTGAAGGGAGGGTCATGAGAGAGAAGAAGAGAGACCTGTTCTAATATTTATGTCCTTGATGAATTGAAGTGTTTTTTTCTTGTGAATAACACCAGATCTGTGAAAAAGTGTCCGTATGCAGGGGTGTGTGATTTTGTAAGGTATACATGTATGTACTGAAATGTCTCTGTCATCTCTCTATCTCTCTGTCCGAGGACGTTAAATAAATTTGAACATTATTTCTTAAAGAGAAATGCTTCCGCCTCAGCTTCCTAACTTCACATTCATTTCCACCTTTCCTCACCTGACTGTTACATCTTCCTGAAGAATTAAATTCTTTAAAACTCTCATTTTTTATTAAGAACAATTGATTTTCTCAATGATGTGTTGAGTTTGGCAGATGACTCAAATGCAGAGCTGAAGAGGCACAAACAGTTTATTGCAAAATTTAATGAAGTGAAAATACCAAATCCATATTCCAGAACAGATCGACAAGAAACTCAGGAACCCAAGAACTAGGAGACACCAGGGCTGAATCCCAAACCGCTCTCTAAACACTAACACTGAACTATCAAGTCTCACACGCAGTGGAGGAAGGCGCCTTGATTTAAAGGCAAATGGGACGTCCTCGCCCCTACAACGGAAAAAGAAAGCCGTCGTTGCTAAGGTAACACAGTGATGCCCCATGTGTGTTTGTAGCTCTGGCACAGGGTGACATCAAATATAACATTTACCACTTTTTTAAAACAAATGTATACAGTCAGATAAAACAATTTCAGAGAGGACCTTTCCTTTTGGAATTAATTATTAGTTTTTCTATACCTAACTTGTGATTTTTTTGTCAGTGTGATTGATAGATTGATTGATTGATTTTATTGATCTCACAGTGGAGAAATGTACTCGTTAGATCAGCTCAAATAGTCAGAGAAGAAGAAGTTGCAAAAGGAAAAAAAAAAGGTTCATGTGATATATATAGTATATACAGTGTTTGTTTTTTTACTGTAAGATTATTATCCAGGGTTATTGCATAGAGTGTTTACATGGGTATTTATACAGATGGATATTAATATATAAAGTATTTGCACTGGGTGTCAGATATAGAGAAACAGGTTATTGCACAGTGACAAAGATGCAGCCAACCCGTGGAACTCACATTTAAAAGCACTTGTTTCCTCCATCATCAAGCTGCTGTTACACCTGCTGCCAAATTCCAGTGAGCCTGCACTTAAGGCAGACTCTCTATTTAAGGAGTGAACAGTTCACCGGCCCTACCTACTATGGGGTTAGGGATCGCACTTAAGGTGGGGGGCCTTCCGCACGAACAAGCAAAAGGAGGATCAGTTTGTGGGCCTAGGAAGGAATATTTCTAAGGAATGGCTAGGTTTTGGGAATGAGTAACTGAACAGGAACGAGACAGAACAATGGGAGGACTAATTAGCTGATAGGGAGCAGGTTTAGACAGAAGCAACTAGAAGGAGCTAAGAGGAAAGGAAAGGACACTAGGTGGCAGCAAAGAATGACCAGGGGAGAAAACAGGATATAAAGGTAACTAGAAGGGAACTTAGATGATACTAGAGGAAAGAACAGACTAATGACTAAAACATACGGAATGACCAGAGGGGAAAAACAGCAAGATAAGAGGATGGACTGAAAACAACCAAGGCTCAGAAAAACATGACCTCAGGATAATTAACCAAAGCCGGGCTTACACTGTACTATTTTTTTGCCCTTTTTGAGCCGATTCTGCATTCGTGTGAGAATCTTTTGAGCCTAATTGTACCTCGTGCGTCATTGAGTATACAGGGGCTAACGAGGGGCGATTAGCCTTTCACGACCACCTCCCGATCAGGAATCGTTAGGTCGGGAGAAAATCAAACATATTTGAAATTCAGTTGGCCGTCGTAAGGCGGTCGTGGGCAAATCACTCAGCGGGCAAACAAGGATTCTTCTTCTTCCTCTCAGTGAAATGGAGTTCTTTCTGTAAAATTGACAGACCATAGCAGCCACGTTTTCTCAGCCATGTCTTTGTCCAAATACGTCGTTGCCTTTTCTTTTTAGGGCTTTCAGCACAAAATTTCACAAATTGCTAAGGCAGCGCGTTTCACTCTAATGAGCTTCATTTTCCTCTTCTACTCGTTTGGCTTCTGGATAGACGAGTCCGAGTAGCGCCATCTCACTGCATGGTTTGGCCATGGTTTTTAGACGTACAGTGTGAGCAGGTAGATCGCATCAGAGCGTCAGGCCGAGAACATGCATCGTGAGCTGTAAACTTTTCTACAGTCTGAGCGGTAGCGGTGTACAACGGTTGAAAAAAATCATACGGTGTATGCCCGCCGTAACTGAAACTAGACCAGTGAACGAACAATACCAATTATGCAAAAAAGAGATAACCACGAAAGGAAAACTAAGAATGCAAAATATCTAAATCTAGAGAAACACAGAGAACAAAAAAAGCTAATTTGAGAGCCCAAAAAATAAAAAACTTAAACAAATACAAAATGTCCAGAATGTAAGATCAAACTGATTTTGAAATTTAGACATTTAGACATCTGTAAGGAAATGTGCTCCTGAGTGGAACAGGATGGGGGACGTCAGTAGCTTGAAAGTTTGATGAACTCTATGTTCTCCATATCTATATAACTGAATGATTTTAGGGTATGTTGGACAAAAAAGTCTGATCCCTGAAGTCCCTTAAAGAGCTTTAATGCTCAAATCAAAACATCCTCACTTTTCAAAGGGTCCTAACAAATCTTCGTCCTGAGCCGGTCCCCATGAACAGGTGAAAACAAACCGCCAAGTTTCAGAGTTTGTTTTCCATCTGATCAGGGTAATGTATCCCACAGCTAAGATCCGCAGGAGAGTATCACAGACAGACACATCAATGCACACACTCGCTTATCAAATTCATCTGACCCGGCCCAGTTTCCGTCTCCTCTATCTACCTTTCCTCAATCCTATACATCTGAGCAAAATAATCAATTATGCAACATCACCTAAGGCCATTATAAATGAGCCGATTAATCCCAAATTCACTCTGCAGCAAGCGGAGACATCAGACGGTCTGACCAGATACCCTGCACTGTTACCTGTGCTCTCTGCTTTCAGACTCCTCCTGAATCTGAGAGAGATATCGACCTCCCATCCTGCCCTGAAAAACAACAACACAAAACAAACAGCAGATAAAGTATCAGTTAATTACATGTTCTCAGGAGACAAACGGAAACCTGGAAGAGGAGAGAGACTATTTCACCTGACGACCGTTACCATGCTGACAGCAGACATCTGCCCATCAGTCTCTGAGCTGATACACGACACCGGACACACACACGCTGGATTATAGCGCACACACAGTGACAGCAGAGTGGAGATTAGTTACCTCTATCCTCTTAGGAACGTTACACCTGGTTTTGTCTTTTTTAAAGGATTTACTTCCCTACTTGAGCCAATTTATGCTAACGGAGCTCCAGAACCAAACGAATAAAATAACGTCTCTAAACAGACTTTATAGAACCAGCACTCGTCTTTAATGCTTTTTTCTTTGCAGATGACTTCTACTGATTGATTAAAACAATTGAGGATTGTAAAATAAAACACAAAACAACACATTAATATTGGAAGGATTTCATCCAAATACCAATCATTGTAATTTTAAATTTACTCTTCCTGCTGAGTTATTTCCAAATACCTGGAATGTTGACAGTAACATTTCATGGTCTAGTGTGGAGTTTGGAAGCTGAGACAGAGGCATTTCTTGCAAGAAAAAAAGTTTCAAATTTATTTAACGTCCTCAGACGGAGAGATAGGGCTCTGCGATCTACCTGTTCACACTGTACGACTAAAAACCACGTCGAACTCAGCTTAGCAGTGAGATGGAGCTGCTCTCACTCGTCTATCTGGAAGCCAAACAAATAGAAGAGGAATATGAAGCTCAGTGGAGAGAAATGCGCTGCCTTGGCAATTTGTGCAATTTTGTAAAAAGAAAAGGCGATGATATATTTGGAAAAAAGACATGGCTGAGTGAACATGGCTACTACAGTCTGTCAATTTTACAGAGAGAACTGCATTTCACTTGCCATGCTGCTGCTGTGTTTACATCTGAGAGGAAGAATAAAAAGAAGAATCCTTGTATGCGCACTGAGTGATTTGCCAACGACGGACCTCACGATTCCTGATCAGGAGGTGGTCGTGAGAGGCTGATCGCGCCTCGTAACCCCATGTACACTACACGACTCACGACGCATCATCAGGCTGAAAGTTGGCCCGATCGAAAGATTCTCGCACGACTGGAAAATCGCCCTGAAAATCGCACAGTGTACGCCGGGCTTAAGGAAACCTCAGCATATACATTTATACCTTACAAAATCCCAACACACACACACTCCCCCCAGGGGAACCAACCCACCCACTGAATAAAGAACTTTCTCACACTTGAACATTTGGAAGAAAATCAACTTGAGTTCATCGAGGCCATTCCCTCTTAGGTTAATATATCTTTCACTGCCCAGATGGATCTTCTCAAAACAACAGTCCTCCCCTTCGTGCCATGAAGGAGGCTGTTTTACTTATTCTTATCTCTTGTTACCTTCTTTTGGAGCCTGTGAGGCTAAGAACAGACATATCTCAACATCTTTTACTCCACACTAGTAATAAGGTCCAGAGATCACCACATTACAAACACTGGAAAGAGGAAACAAAAACACAGATCCAATGGGAGTGTTACTTTACAAGTTATGGTTATGTCATCTGGTGGAGGAAAGAAGAAGCTATCATCTGACGCCAACAGATTCCTTGTAGAGGAAGGTGATTAAAAACCACAGAAGAGCTGTAGAATGACTCAGTGTCATTAGCAACTGAGGTGTCAGATTCTACAGTAAGGCACTAAAAGGTGTAAGGCTCCACTGAGCTACGATCTATAAATTTAACAGCTTTTCTGGGCTTCTGTTCTGTTGAGTAGAGGATACATTAAAATAAAATGTCCACTGGGAAGCATGGAGGAGGCTCATGATGCTGTGGGGCTGCTTTCTTTCATTTAGCACTTAAAAGCAGCCTTTTGTGCAAGAATAGAAACAACAGTAACAAAAAACCTGTGATATCAGTGAGGAAGCCAAAGCACCACTGGACCCTCGGTCAGGACCAGCCAGAGGTGTCAAAAGTATTTATATTCCTTACCTAAGTAGAAGTGTAAATACTGTTTAAAAACAGTTTTGTAGGAGTTAGAGAATCAACTTAAACATTTTTCTCAAGTAAAAGTGTAAAAGTAACATTTTTAAAATGACTTTAACTATAAAAGCAAAAGTAATACAGGAAACAATGTTAAGCATAGATGCTTTAAACTCTAATGCACTACTTTATTAAAGGAACATTTTTCTACACTTCTGGATGAGAATTTCCTTACACTTAATTTTCCTAGTTTTATAACTAATGGCAACAGTGTCAAATTTAACTTTGCATCATCTTGAATATCATTTATTTTGGTTTTTAGTGAACAACAAGATGGTGCAGGACCGAGTTTAACCACAAAGAAATTAATTGTCTGGGTGAAACAAATTCATTTGATGGTTTTTATTTTTTTTTAAAATAACAACAGCTCATAGCCAAAATGTACGGAAGAGCATTGGGCCACTGAAACATTTTTTTTTCTATCATTATTTCAGTTTAATATGGGAAAAAGTCATAATTCTGACTTTTTTCTCAGAATTATGTCTTTAATCTCAGAATGTAACTTTAATCTCAGAATTCTAACTTTAATCTAAGAATTTTGGTTCTCAATGTAGATGGGAACCATGAAGGAAGAGATGTGAGAGCACTTAGCTTCCCTGACAAAGATGCAAGTTGTTTGGAAGGGCCAGTAAAACTTTGGGGAAAAGTTACAGAATTAGCTGACTTTTTACGTGCCTGGGGGGTCCCTGGTGATGCTGTTTCATTAATGGAAGAGCAGAAGGGGATTAAAAGAAGAGAGCTGGTTTAGTCTCTAAAACAGACATGGCAACCGCTTGATGCTAACATGTTTGTTAGTCATGAAGCGAGGACAGATGGACCCAGTATTTAAGGAGAGACAGTCAGTAGGAAAGCTCAAAAAGGTTTATTAAATTAACAAAAACTGAAGTGGAGCTGTGGCTCGCAGACACTGCAGGATGGGGAGCGGGGCACCGCCCAATCACAGAACTCTGGTTTAACAGTCCAGTCCTAGAATGTCCCCAAGTACTGCAGTCCCAGAGGTTATGCTGGAAGCCCATCCTGGTCAGGGATCCAGAACAGACAGAAACAGACAGGGACAGGATCCAGATCAGGCAGGAACAGAAACAGG
>NW_015150690.1:709610-716409 GCF_000732505.1 Cyprinodon variegatus
TAAAGTCTCCTTTATGGTTAAAGTCTATTGAAAATACAGTTCAGAGTATAGAGCAACGAAATGAACTCTGCATTTAACCCATCTCCATTGGGAGCTGTGGGCTGCCATTGTGGGGCACCGAGGAGCAGTGTGGGGTCTTTGCTAGAGCAAGAGTGGCAGCCTGTGGGAGTGGGGCTTGAACTCAGAACCTCAGGATTCCAAGCTCTATGCCCAAACCCCTAGGCTGCCATTCCCATAATGACAAAGAATGGGCCAATATTCCTCCATAACAACCAATGGGTAATTCAGAGGTTAAATCGTTTCTTAACTACAGAAGTCTTTTATGACAAAAAATTATGACCAAAATTTGTGACAGAATTATTACCATGTAGTGATCAGACACCTTTAACGGTGCATCAGTGCAACCACTTCATCTGATGCAACATTAAAGGTTAAAATAAAAATCACCATACTATAAGGCAAGGCAGACAGAAATAACATTAAAAAAGAAAAAAAAAAACAGCAAACTGTACATAAAGTTTCAACTATAACTTCTTTTCATTGGTTGTGATTATTTAAGAGAAACTTCACACCTACATTCATTTAATTTATTTTCTATTAGTTATTAAGTTTTTGTACAAGGTGCTGTAATTTAACCTCAAAGAACAAATTGTAGAAGAAATGTTTTCGCAAGAAATTAATCTGTATGTTTGTCAGGAATCTGAAATGAACATTAAATCATAAAGTTTAGCTATCAATCAAGAGATTTCTCCACATCCACCAAGTTTTAATCTAACATAGCAAGCTGTAGGAAACAAAAGAATCATTATGATGAATTGAATGTCTATAAAATAAAATACGATCATGATTCTTTTTAAATTACTGCAGGTACTTACAGGGAGCATCTCAGTCCTCATGATGGTTCTGTCCTGCAACTAAACCTTTCTAGCTGAGCTGTTTCCTTCTCAGACTTAATTAGGTTTGTGACTTTGCAGCGGTCCTCCTCCACCTGAATTAGTCATCAGGCTGTTAGTGAGCATTCAGCTGGACTAGATGACACAATTACATTAAGAAAAACTACTAAACACTTTATTCAGAGAAATCCAAAATACATTTCCAGAAAAACACATTGTAAATTGATATTATCTAAAATGTGTGAGCATGACATCTTATTTTCATTAAAAAAAGACATAATTATTTTGTAACACAGTTTCCAAAAGTGGGGTTTGTGACCCCCAAGGTCGCAAGATGATTTTAATAATTTTTATGATATTAACTCCAAGGTGTATGGAAAGCCAAATTATAACCAGAGATACCTAAATATATTGTTCCATGGATTAAATAAACGGACCATGAAATTAGCAGATGTAGCTTTTTTTTTTATCCAATGGTTTAAATATAAGATACCATGAAATTTTAAGATGCACAATTAAACAAAATTAATTAAATCCATCTATCCATCTTCTCCTACTTATTCCATCAGGGTCACGGTGGGGTCGGTGTCCGTCCGTGAGAGGCGGGGTCTGTCACCGGGCAACACAGAGACACACAACCACACACACACTTACATCTAAGGACAATTTGAAGAAGCCAATTAACAAGTCGTGCTTTTGGACTGTGGGAGGAGGCCAGAGTTCCAGGAGAGAAACAATGCAAACTCCATGCAGAAATACTCCAAGAATCGAACCCAGAACCTTCTTGCTGCACGGCAACAGTGCTACAAACTGAACCACTGTTCAGCCCAAATGAATTAAGTATCCCATTAAATTTAAAAATTTGATTTAAATATATAATCGGAGGTTCTGGGAATCAAACCGGGTACTTGCAACCTTCTCAGAGCACAAGCACACTGCTCTAACCACTAGGCCAACAATCCCCTAACTCTCCTCATTTGTCCCATCACCTTGGGGAGCAGAGGGCTGCCATTGTGTGGGGTTAAGGGTTTTTTCTCAGTGAGCCAGAGTGGCAGTCTGTGGGAGTGGGGTTTGAACACAGAACCTCTGGACCCCAAGTGCAATGCCCTAACCCCTAGGCCGCCATTTCCCTGATTATAATTACTATAGAGAAATTTAATTCTATGTATTGTTAGGCAGTAGTCAGTCTGTTGCGTTATTCTTTTGGGGTCACATCCCCTGTTGAACCACACAGCTTCAAGTTTAGCCTCAGTTTACTTTAACCAGATCATCATCCATATTTTCCCTGTGAACACTGCAGAGCACATTTTATAGTCAACATAAAAGCTTTTTTTAAACCTTTTTTCTGACCCAATTCAGGTACAGAAATTGTAATTTTAACTGGATCCATCCAGCCTAAATCTTCAAACAAATAGTAAGAGGAATTAAGCAGAGTGTAACAGACAGCATGGGTCGTTCAGTCATGCTAAGCGAACATTTGCATTCAGTTCAGAACTCCTACTTAGAAAACCATCAGCAGTTGAATCAAAAAGATTCTTTTTGATAAAAAGAACCTCACAAATAGCAGTGGGTATAGATTATAAAAAAAAAAATCTAGATTAATCTCACTATTATCTTGTAATTTAATGTAATCTAGATTAAAATAGTTTATTTGAATTCTGCCCAAGGCATCCATAATGTGTGCGCTACCTCCAGAATTTAAAATAAATGGTTTACTTTTTTTTGTTTGCAAAATCACATGTAGTTTCATCTTATTTAAGATTTGGAGAAAGTTATAAATACTTTTTTTGCATGTTTACTACTGTGTTTTTGCTGCAAAAAATAGTGTTCCACTTCCAATTATAGATGTCCCACGATAACTTGCGTTACAGAAATGACGAGTAAAGATTAGATTTGGCATTCACGCTGCACTGAATTGACGAGTGACATTTTGAAATAATTTATTTTGAAAGCAAATGTGTATGTTTATTAAGTGTAAATTTAGATATTGACACTATTAACATCCATCCATCCATTTTTCCGTCACACTTTATCCCAGGTGGAAAAAAGGTCCCAGCGTTCTCACGCTCCTCGCTCTTCTAAATGGTCCATCTTCACGTGTCATTTTCCACAATGGCGGACATACAAACAAAACAAGCCGATAAAGTAACAAACAGGAAATATGCATAGTGTAGAGAAGATGTAGATTTGACCAATCAGAGGCCTCCTGTCTGCGGTCATCTACAATATTGGAGAGGTGCAGCAGAGTGTCTGCAGAAGGAGCGGGATCACATTTGCTTTCACTGTGACACACGCAGACCTGGTTTCTGAGCATAAACCAGCCTTTGGTCTGGCTCTTTGACTTATGGACATAGATGAAAGCCCATCACTGCCATCATTAATGGAGAACATTCATCCATACATCCATTTCATCACGCTTTATCCCTGCTGGTGTCGCGAGGAATGCTGGTGCTTTTCTCCAGCTGTCTACAGGTGAGAGGCCGGGTCCACCCTGGACAGGTCGCCAGTCCATCACAGGACAACACAGAGACAAACAACCATTCAGGCACACACTCACACCTAAGGAGGATTTGGATAAGCCAATTAACCTAAAAGCCATGTTTTTTGACTATGGAAGGAAGCCAGAGTACCCAGAGAGAACCCACGCATGTTCAGGGAGAACATGCAAACTCAATGCAGAAAGGCTGGGAAAGAAAAAAATGATAAAAACAAACAAATAATACAACCATGCAAGAACATTTTATTAAAGCAGTCAGATTCACTCAGTTCTTCTGATAGAAAAGATTAAGTTAAACAGTGTTACATTCATAAATAACTCACATAGCATCCCTTTGTCGTTCTTTTAGGTAAACATATTTTTTAGTTGGAACCAATAACACACATTTTAAATCCAGTTTACATAAAACTCAATATTTTGTGTGAACTTGTTAATTGCTATAACAATTTATTAATCTGTTTTAAAATTTGCTGTTAAAGCTATTTAGCATAAGAATTAAACTGAACAAGAAGATTCTGATTTTAAAGGATGGATAAAAAAAGTTTTTTTTTTTTTAAACAATTTTCTTCAAACAGAACAGCAATAACAAAGCAAAATGGCACATTTGAGATTCTAGTTTGGATAACTGTAGTTCCCAAGGAGCTACAAGTCTTTTCTCATATGTTCGAAAAAATATGGTTCATGATAACTTATTTAAATCAGGAGGCTTCCAGAAACAAAACATTGAACACATACTGTACAAATATGGCAACACACGCCTGAGCTGGCAAAAAGCCACAACAACCCCAGGTTTAAATTACAATCTGAAAAAGCTGACAATGTTTGGGTCATTCAGCGCTTAGAGGTTAATCTCTGGCTGTGAGATTTTTGCTTTTAATAATGTCCATAAATGCTTCTTGTTTACTTCGACTTTGATTTCAGATATTTGTTGCTTCGTTAAAATAATTATTTTCTAGAGGTTTATTTTTGAAGCACAAGTTTATTTTTGTTGACTTCACAACAACAGCAAAAAATCCAACTACCCAATTGTAGCCACGTTAAAATATATTTTAATTTGTTTTAGCCATAAGAAACGTAACCTGCTGACCAGCCATGTCTAATAACCCTCAGGTTTATATCCGTTTATATCTGTACAAACTCAATTGTTATGTAAAAAAGGCTGAAGCTTTCCAGTGCTTCATGGAAAAAAACTATTAAAAAGAAAATACATACAGAAGATTTTGTTTTTCAAATCTCTGAGCTGCAGACAAGATAGATTTCTTTGTGCAGGATCAACAAAGCCACAAGCTTGTACAAAACATGGGGACAAGTTGTGTTATCTAAGAAACCTTGGATACTGGTGGCTTTTAGAATTTTTTTCCTTTTTCTATACAATGCATTTGCAATTTTTGAAAACAAAAAAAGTTGTAAAACTTCTTTAGTTGTATTTCTATTACAAATGTTTGCAAAACAATGTCGATATTCTGCAAATTTAAAAAATATGCTAATTTTGTAGTTGTGGTGTTTACATTAGTTGAGATATACAAGTAAAATTGCACGTGAACCTGTTTGTTCACGTGATAACTGATAACATGGCAGCGGCGGATGTAGATCTATTCGTATTTCAGCCAGGCCTCTAGAGGGCGCCATCATCCTCCAACTATGTCCGTTCTCCTTCGTCTTTATAAGGCAGTAAGGTCCAGTTGCAGATCACTTCACTCGTGTGATGTGAAAAAAAGTGTTTCCATTGCAGTTTCGGAAAAATATAATAATTTGGATGTGATGGAAAAAACCACCTCATCGAAATATCATTGAAAAACATGAATGCTTTAGAAACTGTAGCGTTTCCATTTGCTAATTTTATTTTGCATGATTCAATTTGAGCAATTTGACGGTTAATGGAAACGCAACCTTTGTCTGTGAAAGTAGGGATCTGCAAAATGAAACTGTTTTTTTTATTTGTGAGCTCATGTCTATTATGAATCTCTGCAGCGTCTGTAGAAAAGAAAGTAATAATCTGTGAAGAGCGCCCCCGCGTAGTGAGGGTCAGTACTGCAGTCTGCTTGACCCTGGAGAAACAAACAATGTTTTGGTCATTTTTGTGCTATGTAGTAATTTTCTTATTAAATATCTGTCATTTCATGTTATATTGTGTTTATATTTTAATAATAATAATAATAATAATAATAATATTTGTCATCATTTGTTCAGTTTCCAATAGAAAAATGCTAATATCAAATTTAGCTTAACTTTAATTATCTTAATTTACTTAAACTCTTGATGCTGTTTGTGTTGACTTTTGTCATATGAAAAAAGAAATAATCTGTTGCTTACAGCGACAGCAGAGCGGAAGTGGTAGGCGCTCTGATAAAGACGAGCCACGTGAAGAGGCCACTCATGCTCCCCCTGCAGACACAGACCATGAATTAATTCATATTCATTAAACCATCAGAGCAAACAACCACTTTCATTGTTTTTCTAAATTCCAATTTAGGTTAGTTATTTTAAACTGTATTCATGTTTTGTGTTTGGTAGAAGTTTTACCTTTTCTGAATTATTAACATGAATTTCATGCTCTTAACATCCACCTCATTTTGAAGTAATCCTCACCTATTTTGCATATTCAAATAAAAAAGCAAATAACTGAGGAACTGTAAGACCAAATGACATGCGTGATGCATCATTTGAAAGCTTCTAGTTTCTGTAAATATAAATGGAAATAGTGAGTATAACACTCAAAGTTGGGTTTTTTTTCTTCTTGAAAATAATTGATCATTTTTGAACAGCAGTAATAAAGACATGCTTGAGAAAAGGCAGGTCTCATTGCATTAAATTTTGTCTACATCATGTCAACCACAAATGCAGAAAATGTCAGACCTCTCGCTACAACAGTTCCAGAACTGTGAGGCTTTATACTTCTCTCCAAATCTCTCCAAATGTTCCAAATTGCGCCAAATGCTTTTATTCATTTATTTGACCAATAGAATAACACTGAAGCATTCTGATGGCCACGAAACATTTATGAAGCAAGTATTTTACCCTTTTTTTCAGAATGAGTGTATATAACAAAATGTAACATTTATAAACCTAAAAATAACATAAGAATCTATTAAAAAAAAGAGTGAAACTGCTGCTTTTCAAGCTACAATAAGCCCAAGTAACCTTTTCTTAGCTGTATTTTTTTGTTGTTTTTCCAGCCTTGGGCATTCTAATAAAGCAAAATCAGTGTCCAAAATTACAAAATATCGAACCGTTGTTATTATTCAGCTTGGAGCTGCGCGCATTCATCCACTCTGAGCTGTGTGTTTCACTCTTCCCTGCTCCCCTTTATATAACCCAGCAATGTCTAGGCTTGTTTGGAATCCTATTTCAAGGCTTCAACTAGGGCTGCAACTAACGATTATTTTAAAAATCATAAAGCGCAAAAAAC
>NW_015150690.1:717447-719383 GCF_000732505.1 Cyprinodon variegatus
AAAAAACAATCCACTGGACTTTGTTTCCAAGTTTGAAGACGTTTCGCTTCCCATCCAGAAACCATTTTCAATTCAAAATGTCAGAAATTTGGTTGAGTTAGAAGCTTTATAGAGTCGACGAACAAAGCCTTGGTTTGGCTTAGAAAACGTGCAAATTGAAACAGACCAACGGGTCGGTCCATTTGGGTTTTTTGTTAGCCTGTAATACCCCATACCTGTCTATGTCTCTGAAAGCGGGGTCGTTAAAGGGAATCGTTGGCCTGGCTGAACAGGCGAAGTCTTCGGTTCCCCTGTAAGGGGGTGGGGGTTGCTATGACAGAAGAAATAAACTCAATTGCTGCATTGTAGGTTTTTGAAAGCTGAAGGGGTGGACCCATTTGTCCAGTTCAATTTGCATGTTTTCTAAAGGCTGATTTATACTCAGAAACCAGTTCGTCTGCATGTGTGTCGCAGTAAATGCAAATGTACCCCCGCCCCTTTGCACAGACACTCTGTTTCACCACTCCAGAATCGTAGGTGACCGCAGACAGGAGGCCTCTGATTAGTCAATTCTACATCTGTTCTACACTATGCATATTTCCTGTTTGGTTCCTTACCGGCTTGTTTTGTTTGTATGACCGCCATTGTGGAAAACGACTCGTGAAGGTGGACCAGCTAGAAGAGCGCGGTGCGCAAGAACGCCAGGACCCTTTGTCCACCCGGATCCCCGCTCTTTTTCGCCCTCATGTCCCTCTGTTGTTGCACAAACTTTTCCCCACTGCCTCACCGCCTCCGCCGTATATAGACCCACAGCTAGTTCCTGATTGTCCTTCTTACGTTGTTGCGTGGAATAACATTGGGCAGACCACGCTTTAAAATTAGGCATAAATCACAAATATCTGTGACAAGCTCACTGCAATGCACTGCTGAGGATAACCAGCCCTTAAGCCAAAACAAAGCTTTGTTGGTCCACTCTATAAAGCCTCAAACTCAACGCTATTTCTGACATTTTCAATTGAAAAAGGTTCCTGGATGGGAACATCTTCAAACTTTGAAACAAAGTCAAGGGGATTGTTTTTTTTTCTTAACTTTTTTGGAATGACTACCGCCTGGAGGACAGAGAATCTTCACCAACATACAGTTCTTAAATATCATATGTCCATAACAAGTTTTACTCTGAAATATTGTTAAGGCAAAGCAACTTGACTGTAGTTAACAGTATGTTAGCTGAAGGCAACAATATGATATTACCTTGGAAGTAATACATTTAAGGTGTAAATTTATTTATTTTTTCACCTAAAAAGGAAGCAGCTAATTCTATCCTAAGCTAAAGACCAAGTTATTAGGAACTTGATGATTCCAATTATATTCATGAAGTGAAATAAAAATATCCAAGAGGAAAAGATTATGTTGGAATGCATCATATTTAAATAGTTTATTTAAAAAGAATTTGAAACTCCTTAATCAAATATGTTAACAATGTATCCTTTAATTTAAAGGCAAAGTATTTATCTAAATTAGTTTTTATGTGAACAAGCTTGTTTTTTCTCTTTTTCTGTTCAGTGAGTTCTTACTTCATAAGCAGAGTGATCCTCATGTTAACAGGAACAAACGGGCTGATGGGAACTCTGAAAACATATCGCTCTGGCCTGAAGGGAAAAAACATAAATGTTATTAGAACCAGCTGCAAATTCAGGCTAATGTTTGAAGCCCAATGCAGAGACTGATACTTTTCTAGAAACAGATCTATGATGCTGATCTACCTACCCACACTCATCCCTCAGGCAGTATCTCTTGTCAATCACCTGCCTGTTCTCTTTAATCATGAATGTGTGAATGGTTGTGTTTAGCCCTGATGGAGACAAAGAGAAGAGGTTGCTTAATTTGACTCATTTCTGCAAAAACAGAAATTACCCAAGTTTTAAAGACATAAAAAAACATTTTTATAAAGTTTTTT
>NW_015150690.1:719883-723073 GCF_000732505.1 Cyprinodon variegatus
TTATTCACCTTTGTAATAATTACCTTATTTATTTTTTGTCCGTTATAATCATCAACTTTATTTATTAATTACGTTTTTAAGTATTTATGTGCATGTTATAATATTTTGACAGTTTTATTCTTAGAATTTTTTTCCCCTGTTTATTTCTTCAATGCTAATTATTTCTGCCCGTCATTTTTACATTTCTGAATGAATTTCTGCCTCCTTATGCAAATGAGGAAGGGTGTGTCTTAGAGGGTCAACATATGCCTCAGTCAGAGCGCAGACATAAATACTATTGGACTCATTAAAGATTCACTGCTTGCAGAAAAGCAAACTCTGGACTTGTAAAAGCACACAAGAGGTTCATAAATACACATGAAAAAAGTCAGCTATATATTTCTGATGGACACAAACATATTGATTTGCTAGTTGCTTGTAATTTGCCGGTTTGTGGATTTTTTTAAACTCTCCCGACTTCCTTTATTGACCATTGCTAAAAAGACGGCAACCAATCAGAGAGCTCCCTTGTTTCAGCCAATCAAATTACATTTTTATGGGCACTCTTTTAGAGGTATAGTGGAGGATTTTTGCGGATTTTTTAAAAGACCCGCCCTCTCCACTTAAAATAAAAATGCACATGCTCAACCCTGTACCGACTCCTGAGAGGGAACTCCTATTACACGCGTGTGAGAGCGTGCACGAGCCCATTTCTCCTCGTGCACGCTCTGTTTAAAAATTGCTGCTTGCATCGCTCACACAAACTAACCTTCCAGAGGAAAATTTGCTCTTTTTCCACTATGTCAGACTCTCCACCGGAAAGTGAAAATAGGGACGAGCACATAGGACAACCTTACGTCAACATATCACTGGAATGATTGACAGTTAGGAGGACCACTTATTTAGATGATCCACCCGAAAAAAGAACATGGTCCACTATGGCTTTAAGTGTCCTAACTGAAAATCTGAGGAAAGACTCAAAACTGATGTTCAGTTTCTAGATGTAGAAAATTGGTCTTTCTCAATTTCTCAAACATTTCTCAGTTCTGCATTTCTTTTTGTTACAATTACATAAAATCCAAACAGAAAAAACTAAATTGTGGCTGTAAAATGACAAAGGGTTCATCCACATTAATGTAATTTGATAAAATCTTCTGAAAACAAGTGGCCAGATGGTGTAAAACAGCAGTACTCACAGTCTCTGGCAGCGTTGAAATGATTTCCACCGTTTTTTTGCCCTATTCCTGTAGAACAAAACCATCAGGATGTGTCTCCTCTTTTACAAGACTATTTATATGAATGCACTGCTGGCTCCAAGCTGCTGTTACCTTTTGGAACGTTTAACACTGGTTCTGATGTTGGGATGCTGGAGACAGTGCTGCCCCCTCCAGATGAAGGGCAGCAGTACACCTGATCGCAGTATAGCAGATTACAGAAGGACACATCAGGAGGCCAGGAACCAGGAGGTGTGGTTGAAGAAGCTAGAGGGGGTAAGAGAAATTTATTATCAGCATATTAAACTGGATGAATGCTAGAACAATGCATTTTGTAATGTCTTTAAAGGTATAAATCAGAGGGCTTCAAAATATGAAAGTAAACTATATATATATATATATATATATATATATATATATATATATATATATATATATATATATATATACACACACACACATTTTCTCGACAGGAAGACCCTCCTGTTCAGACAGAATGTTTTGCTCCAGATACACAATGGATTCCTGACAGAAATGGTAGATTGTGTGTTTTTGTGTATCCTAGAGAAAGTTTTAAGCGCAGATCTGGTCTTAAGGACAAGGAATTTCTCTATTTCGATTCGCCATTGTGAAGCATAAGCTTCAACAGCCATCCTGACCCAAACATAATGTTTCTATCTATAATCTGGCTCCCATGTACGGCCTTGAAGGCCATATGTGATAAACTCCTCCTGGGTATTATGCAAACATGACAATATGCTCCCTGCCTTCCCTTAGGAGATCTGTGAACCTTCTCCGTGTGCGTCTTATTGATGAACATAACATCGTACAATCAAGGACAATGGCCACAGGGACTGTGTTTTTATAGATTAAACTTTGCACAAACAAAAACACACATGTATGCTTACAGATATAACATGCACTACTCATACTGCCTTCCTTGTTTCCTCACAAGATGTTCTGTATCTGTTTGTGCTGTTTTTGTTTTTGCAATCTCAGACTCCATCCTGCCAACGTTAAAGTGTGAAATATGCTTTTTCCCCCCTCCTTTTACCTATTGTTATGCTTCTCTCTCTTTTTTTTTTTCCTTAAGTTTAAGTGCAGCGCGTTTGACGTCAGCAAGGCTTCAGACACTTCATCCCCCATGTATGTATGAGTTTCTGCCTTAAACAGGCTGTACTGAAACAAAAATATCCCCCTGCTCCGGCTGGTTGACATATAAAGTAAACATTAACCATTAAGAATAAAATTTGATTAATAGACGTGTTAAAGATGATGACAGATATCACATGTATGACATGGTTTATTCACTTGTTAAATTTGTTTCATTGTTGTTGCAAACAAAGACATAATGCAAAAGGTGATAAATCTAACTTTGTAATAATTCCTAATCAAAGCAATTCACATACATTCACTTTCCAAAGCGAATGTATTTTCTATTATTATTTTTTTTTTTATTATTATTATTTTTGTTTTCCATTTTTAAATGAATTTTCTTTTGTATTTACATTTCTCTGTTTTCAGATTAAGCTTAACAAATTCTGCTCTTTTCAATTTGTATTTTATCAGCTTATTTATTTGGTCGTGAAATAAAGAGAATGGGATCTGTGAAAGGCAATTTCAAAAGAATTCAATTTGTAAAGCTCAATTTAAAAAAAGAAACTATTTGAAAAAAAATAAAAATGAAAATATAAAATCTAAAAATTCAAACAATACAGTTTGAGAAAAAAAAAATATATATATATATACAAGGGCGTAGGAATATGTTTACTATTGGGGGGGACACATGTCGGAAATCTGAGATTCGTATTCAACAGAAACATATCTTAAGTATGCTACTTAAAAAAAAGGCTATTTAATCTTTTACTTTATTCCTTTATAAATGTGTCTTGCAAAAATAATGCATTTAAAATTTACATAATGCATTTGTTCATAAGATGTGAGCATATCACCAAACAGCCTTTGGCATATTTAGTGTCTGCATACGCACTAGAAAA
>NW_015150690.1:723584-724723 GCF_000732505.1 Cyprinodon variegatus
TACGCCGCTGTATATATACACCGGTATATAAAAACCTGAAAAAACAACATCTGACAAAATGGTTTAGTTACTGTAAAAACCTTTGTTTGATGAAATCTTTTTGAAAGTTTGATGTGGTTATGATCGGTTTGTTTGGCCTTTGGTGTCTAGTTTTAGAATATTTAATGTTTTTATTGCTGTCATGTCAACGACAGCAGCTTGTATATTAAACTGGATCTGCATGCCTTCAGGGAAAGTCCAACAACAGAATATCCCCCTTTGTAAATGTGTAACCAGTGAGATAATAAACTGGCTCACAGGGTATCCCTCAGAGTAACTAGCCTCTTTAAGAGAAATAGATACCACAAAGAAACGTAAATGTTCCACAGTTTGCACAGCAACAACCACGTGGGTGAAGTTTCATAGATTATAATCTGACATCTCGTTCCTCTGAAGGCACCATGGACCGCGCCACATGAGTATGGCAGAATATTGAAGTGAAGAAGTGTTAGGATCGCATGCATGTTTAAATATCAGAGGCAACAAATCTAAATCATTGGTGAATGGCTTTAACGGGTTAATAATCATAAATTATTGATTACTGAAGCAATCACAAACTAATTTGCTAATTGAATCATTACCTAAGGAGTAATGGTACAGATTTAGATACATGTCTATGCTAAAAGAATAACCTATTAACAGCAGTAATTAAGCTAAAACTCTGAAAAAATGTCTCATGTTAGATTACATATACATGGTTTTGTTGTAAATGTTCAATAAAGTTTTTTTTTCTTCTAAATTTCAAACTAGACATCCACTGATAGAGGTCTGTCAAAGTCGAAGTGGAACCGATTTCTTGGGGCAGATTTTTCAGACCAGTATCGGTTTTCTTGCAAAGTTTATACAAGTTTATAATATATAAAGATAGATATATTAATAAATATATATAAACACACACACATACAGGCACACACAAATATATATAGCTGCTGCTCATTACCATCATCAGAGGATCCACTATATAAGCTGTCTTCAAACCTTGCCTCAACGTCGCAGTGTTGTATCCAGTTGGTCAGCGCCTAAGCCTAGACTCTCTGAGTATCTTTGTGACTTTGAATCCAGCCAGGATTCTAACCGTTGTCTCTATCTTCCAGGAAACC
>NW_015150690.1:726696-746519 GCF_000732505.1 Cyprinodon variegatus
ACAAATATATATATATATATATATATATATATATAGACACACACACAAACATTGCTAGAGTGAGCATTCATAGCTGATCTCTGCGACATTTAGCCAAAACAAAGCTTATTCAAGTTACTTTAATTAAATGTTTACTTATCAAAACAAAATTACAAATGTCTGTGATTCAGTTTTAATTAGTCAGAAGTATATTGGTGATATCTTAAATTAAAATTCAGAATAATCACGAATAATCAATGAAATTGCTATTAGTCAAAATAACTAAAGACTTCTTTAATGGTAATACTGGATAGTTAAACCTACTGATTAAATTTTAATCAGCTTGCCATACCCTCATTCTTTAGCATATATCTTTTTCCAAGTTTCGGGGATCAAATGTCCGGTTTAATAATTTCACCATCATGTAGCTAGTAACGATGAAAAAAAAATGATAGTAAGAGTGATGCTACAAGATATTTTTTTCAAGGGTTGTTTTAGAAATTAGGTTTTGCAAAGCACCTCCAATCACGATATATGATGGGTCACAGAATATGTAGCAACACAAGACATTTAATCACCCGGAAAAAAGGACAAGTAATGATATTTAAGGGGAAATTTTATTTTGAAGTAAATTTTGCATTGTAAAAGTAGCACTTAAGAGTTATTGTAACACCAGTCCAAGTGCATTTGGTTCCACTCTGAATTTGTGTTAACTCTCTACAAAGTGTACATCTTACTCCAGTTGTTGTTGTAATAGCTCTAAAAGAGTCAATGTAGTACCACAGGTCAATCATCCCTGCTGCCCCCAGACTCTAAAATGTGACACTACAACAGCAATAACTTGTTCACTGTAAATGTGCAATTACTATTTAATACTCTGTGCAATAACCTGTCTCTTTATATTTGACACCCAGGGCAATAACTATATATAGAAATATCCATCTTTATAAAAACCCATGTAAAAACCCTGCACAATAACCCTGTCTTACAATCCTGCAAAAAAAGCACCTTTTTCTGCCTTTGGCACCTTCTTCTTCTCTTCTTGACTATTCGAGCTGATTTAAAGACTATATTTCTTCACTGTGGGATTAATAAAGTCAATCAATCAATGTACTTTGACATATTTAAAGTCGTAGGGAAGCAGCCGTTCCAGCCGTTTCATTTCTGAATTCTCCTGAGTGGTGCACGACTTTAGATGAGTGAATAAAGTGAATGTGATTGGTCGATTATCAAGAGGGCGGGATTGTTGTGGCGGACTGTTTGGTTGTGGCTGGTTTCTCTGAAGCATCTTGCTAACCAGTTAGCAACTTAGTGCTACTAGGATCCCAATGGGAAATTCCATTGGGACCAAGTAGCACTAAATTGGTGACTTAGAAACGACACTGTCAAGGAACGCTATGGACAGAGGAAACATGCAAGAGGAGGAGAGTTTAGTGTCGGAGGTCGTAGATGAGTCTCCTCTGTCAGACATTTTTTATTTGGAGGAGGAAAGCNTTATTGTAACACCAGTCCAAGTGCATTTGGTTCCACTCTGAATTTGTGTTAACTCTCTACAAAGTGTACATCTTACTCCAGTTGTTGTTGTAATAACTCTAAAAGAGTCAATGTAGTACCACAGGTCAATCATCCCTGCTGCCCCCAGACTCTACAATGTGACACTACAACAGCAATAACTTGTGTGCTAATACTCTGTGCAATAACCTGTCTCTTTATATTTGACACCCAGAGCAATAACTATATATAGAAATATCCATCTATATAAAAACCTATGTAAAAACCCTGTGCAATAACCCTGTCTTACAATCCTGAAAAAAAAGCACCTTTTTCTTCCTTTTGCACCTTCTTCTTCTCTTCTTGACTATTCGAGCTGATTTAACAACTATATTTCTCCACTGTGGGATCAATAAAGTCAATCAATTAATGTACTTCGACGCTGCATATTTAAAGTCGTAGGGAAGTGGCTGTTCCAGCCGTTGCATTTCCGAATTCGGAAAAGAACGCCAGGGCGGCAGAAGCTTGGTTTGGTGTAGAAGGCTTCCAGCCGTACATGTTTGAGCCCTTGCCTCACAACGCTGCCAGTTCTGTTAGCTCTACGCCTGCTGAAGACACAGACGTCTATCCCCGTGAACACTGGGACGGAACTCAATGGGAAAGGAAATTATTCTTATTTCTTATTTCAACCATTTCGCACATTAGCTGCAACATATGAATCAAGATGCTATGACAGAAAAAATTTGATTGCCAAACGACCATTGATATATGATTGGCTGAATTTAGGTGTTCAGGCTGACGTATAACTAACTGGCCTGCATAAGATAACGAAAAAAACACAGATTTAAAAAAATTTTATTTTTATAAATTTTCTGCATTTTGGGACAATTTCATCTGATAAAGAGTACATTTATAGACATGTTTAAGGCAGAATGATTTGACGTTTAAATGACTTCCCTACAACTTTAACACTGTGGAGAGTGCTACAACGTGAGCGCTATGACATGGGAGGTCACCAGGCTGTTAGAGTACAAGTCTCAAATATAATTACCAGTGATATTGTAAAGATCAATGAAAAAAGATTTTTTTGAGAGTTTAAAACTATTCTACAGAAAGCAGAATGTTGCTTGGATTGGCAAATTTAATAATCGTCTCCAAACTGCTGCTTATAATTACTAAGGATATCATTGTTTCAATTTAAATTCATTAACTGGGATAAAATCTGTTTTTTAAAAATGCAAACAAACCTGCAGCACCTGGATTTGAATCTCTAGATTAATTTAAACATCTGGCTGTAACGGCTACAGTACCTGTGGTTGGTGGAACTACTGTCGTCATAGGGACTCCGCTGCTGTTGCTAAGAGGAAAAAAACAACAACACATAGCTGATGTCATGGCAACCAAAAAACAAGATTTCAAAAACAATAAATGATTCAACTTTGAGAAAATTATCAACAGTTAATAACCAGTTTTTCCCTCTAAATGTGTTAAAAAACATAAATATTTTGAGTTCACCTGTTGTTAGGGAAGAGGTCAACGTCCGCCTTCTTTAAATTTACAAGGTAGAGAGCTGAGACGGAGATAATGCTACATCCAAACAGGCGTAAAAAGAAAAGGTCAGCATGTCAATACCCTTTTATTATTTAGATTTTAAACAGACTGGCAAAACTTTTCTTTTTTACCAAATAGCCATGGTGACCAGGAAGGTAAAGATGCTGGCCAGGAAGATTTTATTATGGAGGAGGTGGAGGAGTTTGTGACACCAGTCCTTGTTTGGAGTCTTTGCAGTCCTGCACGGCTCTGGTGACGGAGCTGTTGATGCGCCGCTGTGAAACTGAGCTTTACTGCTGCAGAACACAAACAAAAAGTCAGATGTTAAAACTGTTTAGATTAACCCTTTATATGGCACTCAGTGAAATACTTTAAAAATCAAAATTTCAAGCCAATAGTGTTATTGGATATATAAGCCCTTTTTTTCTTTTGTAACATTTAAAAAATATGGATATTTTGATGGCAAAAATTTATTCCAATGTAATAACAAGAAGCCAACTTGCCCGAACATATTAAGAAAAATAACAAAAGCACTTTTATTTTAGTTTCTAAACCAAAATATAATTGTTAACTAGGCTTATTAACTTTTTTAACATTACTTTTTAACTTTTCAATAAACTTTTTACCTTTTTTTATTGACTTTACTTTGTGCACTGATCATTTTTAGATAACTGTTGTTATGAAATCAATACACCAACGTTTAAATCTTATTTTATCTAAAAAAAAAATAAGTTAAATATAAAAACGAAGTTCTGAAATATGTAGATGCAAAGTAGCAGCTGCTGATTTTCAGACCTTTGCAGAGGTAGATTTTCACATCTAAGTATCAGGCCGATCACCACTCAACAAAAGGAAGGAAATTGGGTCCAATCGGTGCATCCCTATTTTTCCCAGATTCATTTCCCATTTGGTTGGAAACTTTGTCCTTTAATAATCCATTTTACACAAATATCATATCTAAGTTAGGCTAATTGTTCATAAATGTTTACTGAAAACAGCTGTTGATCAGAAAGGGGTTAATGTTAATTGATAATGTTTGTGAATTAGCTTCTAAGGTCGATTTTCAGCGGATGTTTGCGGTAAATGAGGCTGAATACATAATTCATGCCACACCTTTCAATAAAACCTGTCGATTCAGGAATGTTGGATCATTGAAATATTTTTTTCCTTTCTGTGGGTGTGTCTGGTTAGTCAGTATTCAGATAATTGGGCCGTCTGCTGGTGCTCAGCTATAGATGAAGTTATCTACTGATATGCAGCCGTTGGTTGGGTCCACAAACATATAGATTATGGTATGTTAAGGATGAAAAAGACCTCTAAATTATCAGTATAAGTAGAAAGGTCAGAGCAGTTGTCCTTGACCCACAACATAATACATGTGACTAAAGAGCGTTCAGTGTCTACAGCAGCCTGACGATGCACAGCAGTGCATCTCACCTGCTAGTCCAGTCAGGAGTGAAAGAAAGTGAGGCAAAGCCAGTCCTGATAGGGTTCATTCATGTTGGGTGAACCTTTTGATTCTCTCCTGCAGGAACGTTTAGAAAACCATCTGTCCTTGGACTGTGACTTCCCTCAGTTCTTTGTTGCCTCAGTTATGCAACTGAGCCATTTTTATCAGTTTTTCCAAGGTGCTGCATGGTTACAAGTAATCAATTTCTGAAGTTGGAACAATAATGAAGGGGATGAGGTCTTCCAAAGCAGAGAACAAATTAAAGAACTCAAATAATGACTTTAAAGGACAGGCTTTCATTTAAATTTCATTGCAAGATCATTTTAAATAGTTGACAATTTAAGGCACAACTAGGATATTTTAACATTTTTTTTTTTAGGAAATGTGTGGTTTTCTTCTATTTTGGCTTATGTTTAAACAGATTATCCTGTTGTCCTATTATTTGTTCTTCAGTGGCTGGTCAAGCTCAGATGATGAGCTTAAACTGAAATCTTCGACCATTATTGCAATTTGTCACCTAAAGTAAATTCAGAAAAAAAAAAAAAAAAAGAAGCAACATATTGTACAGGAGAAAGCTGCCAAAAGGGAAAACAATTTGATTCACCTTAAAAAAACACAAAACATTTTAGTCCTTCAAATCGTTTCAAAATGGACCCTTTCTCTTCCTTTCACCAACTGTTTCCTGGTTTCTTGCCAGAGTTTTTCAAATCAAACCAAACTCATCTCTTATTTCACGGTAGTGAGTTTAAAGGTCGTGTCTTTATTACCCCAACATTTGTTATGTTCTAAAAGCTTTTATCTGAATATCTGTCTATAGCTTGCAGAAACATCTTATTTTAATAATTGATGGTTTTTGCCTCTCTGTAGTCTTAAGGAAGTATTTTTATTCTAATCCATCTATAATTTACTCTCCTAATGAGGTGCAACTAGCAGATAACCTAAGGTGCATTCACACCGAACGCGTTCTGACATCAAAACATTTGATTCACAGCAGGTCCTGTGGTGCAGCAGAGCATCCTAGCATCCAAGCATCAGAGCTTCCCAACATTAAAGCTGGAGTTCAGCAATGTGAACTTTTGCAGACTGACGCACATCATTTAGAAAAGTTGATCCAGCAGTTTGTTAGAAGACAGACACGACATGCAAGCTGTTATCGCTTCTGCAACCACATCAGGACCTTTTCTTTACGTTCATATGATTTTGTAGTAGGTTAATGAAACATTCTTTAGAGTTTTCTTGAAAATAAACCATTAGCAACTAGTGTTGCACCGATACCCGTGTCAGGCGTGGCCCCAATATTGCTCTAAAATGGTGATATCGGTATCAGTGAGTACCAATAAATAGGGTACTGATGCAATTCTTAAGCCATTTTTGCCATTCTTAGGTAGGAAATAAAAAGTTCTACTGGATTCACTTTGTATTGGTCTTTTTCCTGCTTCACATAGATAGGCAGCAGCTTGACAAAGCCATGATGGCAATTATTTTACATCCAAGTAGTATGCAGTTCTTCATATATACACACACATAAATTTCAAACAGATGGTATCGGTATCGGCCGATAGTGCACGGCGAGGTATCGGGTAACGGAGCCAAAAAATGGCATCGGCGCAGCCCTATTAGTTACTTTTTTCAGGAAAGACTCCTCTCCATGTCCATCCTGATATCCAGCCAGCAGTGAGTATCCACCAAAATAAACAGTCACCATGCTGAGAGAGAGCTGTTTGGGTCTAGGTTCTCCCTCAGTCAGGTCCAGACTATTGGGTCAGATACATTTAAAATCCTTTTTAACTCAAATTAATTTTCAATATATATATATATATATTTCTAATTGTTTTAATTTGAATTAAACAGTAAAATTTTATTTTTTTTTCAAATTCAATTTTTTTTTTTATTCTATAGATTTTACATTTCAAATTTATTTTATAATTTTCTGTTTTTCAGATTGAGTTTTATGATCTGCATTCTTTTTAATGTGCGTTACACATATCAGACTCTCTTCCCTTCCATTATAAATACCCACTATTTTTATATATCTATATTCACATTGACCAATAAAAGTTTTGCTAGCGTCCATTTAGGCCAATAGAAATGCTCATTTTCTATTCACTCCAGTGGAAGGCCCTCCAACAGAAGTGAATAGGTTATCTGTAAATCGCAATTTAGTAAGAATGAAATTGGTAAAAAAATTAAACTGAAAAACAAACAAAAAAATAAAACATGTAAAAAAAAAAAGAAAAAAATGTAAAAATTTAATTTAGATAAATAGTAATCTGAAAAACAAAGTCCTTAAACGTTACCCTTTAAGGACTGAGGTATGTTACTCTATGCAATGAATTTTGCTCCATTATCTTTGCAAACAACAAGAAAATGCAATCCAAAACCATTAACATAAATTAATCTTACAAAACTAAATTAAATCCCACCACTGAAACCACCCTCATGTCCTTTTCTTTTCCAAACTCCAGAAGTTGAGATAATAGAAATAAAGATGAGTACCTAGTAGAGCGCAGGCTGCCTGTTAAGCTCTTTAACTTTGCCAGTCTGCGGTTCCAAACTTCCAGCTCTTGGATTCGAGTCTCCAGGTTGTCTGTAAGCTTCGTCAGCTGCTGCACAGCTCCAACGTTCTCCATGAAGATCTGCTCCTGCAGGGGGAGGAGAGAAAGGTTTTGATATTTATGCTGGGGCTACATCAAATAATAACCTGTGAAATGTTAGATTGTTAAGTGGAGCATTGAGGGAAAAGGAAGAAAAATCAAAATGACGTTTTTTGGAGATACAGCAGGGTGGAGATGAAACAAGCCATTCATGCCCTAAAAATAAAGATAAGGCCAAAATTATTCTTCTCTTCCGGCCATCCATGTGTTTTCCCTGTGGCCCATTTTTCCTAAACCTCACTTTGTCCGTCAAAATGTATATTGAATATCTTTTTATTATCATTGGTTGGTAAAAGTTTCCTATTTAAAAAGTAAAATGTATTTTGAACCTTGTCCACCATGAGAAAATTCTCTATTCTTTCCCCATCTGAGCACATGACGTCGCCGACCTCCACAACCGCTGATGGAAGCAGCTCCTTTATCTCCTGAGCGATTACACCTGAAATATTACAAGATATTAATAAAACATGAAACCTTCAAGACTTCAGAAACCATAAGGAAACAGCTGCAGCTGGAATACCTGTCTGATGGGTGTGATCTATTCCCATGTTGGAGGCAAACTCTGGCTTGTAATCAAATTCAACTATCCTCATCTGATTGATTCTTTTAAGCAGCTGCTCGGAGTCAACCTTGTGAGAAAAGTAAAAACGTTTCACAGTTTAAAAATATTCAGCTGATAGAAATTTTATTCAGATCATCAATTGAAATGCTTCAATACAAGTTTATTTTCTACCTCCTGTATGTTTTGCTTGGCTCGGCAGTCGGACGGTTGCATGATGGAGCCCATCACCTTAGCATTGCCGCAAACTACCAGTGCTTCATCAGGGGAGTCGGTGTTGATACCGACTCGACCGTGACAGACCGCAGCCTCTGGCGTTGACCCACGCTGCCACAAGCTGTCACTGTCTGTCTCAAACTGGCCTGGATTGGACGCCTTAAGATGGACGACGCCAACAGTTCAGTTAAATTCAACAACAAGTGTGATTGGTTTTTCTAAACGTTGGTTTAAAGACATTGGTTTTACCCGAACAATAATCCTCTCTGACACCAGCGCAGCGAGAAGAAAAGTCTCGTCTTTGACAGCGGCATAAAGGCCGACCACCATCTGAAAATACCTGCGCACAGATGTACAGTTAGCAGCATTTCCACCTTTGTTTATCGTTTCCTGTGTGAACTCACTGTCATACCTCTGGTCAGGGTTAGGTTTGCCTTTCTTCCTCATGTTGTTGGCGGTCGTCTCACTGAAGTGTAGTCTTCCAAGAGTTACTTTGGTTATTTTGTTACCAGCCAAACTGACCCTGGATGACGACAGATCATTGCTTACTTAATTTATGTTATTCTTAAGTTTTCTGCGTTTAATCAAACTGAAATTGTATTAAAAAAAATTAAAATAGCTAAAGATATTTAAATAATTTTTAAAAAATGAAGACAGCAGCTATTCTTAAATTGGGCTACTACTAGCTGAGTCATCAAAAGCGGGACAGATGGACCCAGTATTCAAGGTGAGACAGTCAGTAGGAAAGTTCAAAAGTTTATTTAAACAAAACAGAACTAAAACAGAACAGAAACAAGCTACTGTGGATCTGTGGACCTGCAGCGACTGCGGGGAAAGGGGGGCAGGGCACTGCCCAATCACTGACACTCTCTGGAGGGAGAAACACAGGTAAGTGACCACAATCATCTGACAGGAGATTATTGTCAGAGTGAGTCACTTTCCTGGTTTGACAGGAACTCAATTTAGGCAGGATTAGATGCACTGCCAACAACATGTGGCCCTGAGCCGTCCAGAGTGTCCCCAATGCTGCAGTCCCAGAGAACATGCTGGAAGCCACTCAAGGTCAGGGGAAAACAGAACAGACGGGAACAGTTCAGGAATCCAAGAATCCTCAGCTGATCAATGGTTCCGACCCAAACAGGAACAGAGGGATCCAGGCTTCCAGGACCTAAATCCTGCCTCTGTGCTCCAAGCCACCCAACTGTTGGCCACCCAACAACAGTTTAAAGGAGCAGTCTCCTCCATTCAAGCTGCTGATCTTGCTGAAGGGAGGACTCTTATCAAGTTAGTGGTTTTGTTGGTTTCATGCATTTCATTATTTAAATTCCTTCAACCCACTAACCTCCCTTCTTAATATTTCCTGGCCCTCGGTGGATGTGCTCCTGAAGTCTTGAGTTTTGAATAAACTGTTTAAGTCCTTATCCTGTGTTCTGGCTGAAAATGTGGGTCTTCTGTCTGGATCATTACAGTCTCCTACTAGGAGCCAGGCTTACGGGAATGAAACTGACCCTCTCTGAGCCAAAACCCTGAGTGCTGCACGGAGAAGGATCAGGAAACGATCAGAAGACAGAACAAACACTAAAACCCTCTCTATTCACTGTCCGCCGGGAACCAGCACACAAACCTTGGACAAAAACTAAAAACGACCAAACAGCACACAAGATACAAAACAATGGTCTGGCCCTGATCGCTCGGGCCCTGATCGCTCAGGCCCTGATCGCTCAGGCCCTGATCGCTCGGGCTGGACCGAATATAAAGCTCAATGCAGGTGGAACATTATAAACTGGGCAGAACTAGGCAGGTTAGTGAAATTAACGATTAGGGTGAAGCTATCAGGCCAAATCAAGATATTAGTTAGTTTTTAAGCATTTTAAGCACAATTTCCTTTAATTGGTGACCAATAAATCTATTGATGGTATATATAGAAATAACTAAATTGGATAAGGCAACTGGATTAGGGTTAGGGTTAGACTTTTGGACAGCCAGTCCAAAAGTCTAACCCTGGATAAAAGACTAAAGAGCCTTGGTCAGAAAGCAAATTACAGTTCTAATCATTCAATTAATAATCATTAATTGGTTTTCCCCCAGATTTGAATTGTCTATTAATTAACTATAAGTTGCAGTTCTAGTTATTTAATATATACCGATACCACCATTTTAGCGCAGTATCAGGGGCTTGCCCGATACTGGTATCGGTGCAACACTATTAAAAATAGAAGCCAACATGCTTATGTTTGGCCATCTAAGCAAGGTTACCCAAGTGTCAGCCTTCAAGATGCTAAAAGAAGTCTAAAAATAAACCTGAAAATGTCACCATGGGAGCTATGGTTCTTGGTACCATTGATCTCAGAGTTGTGCTTTTCAATCAGAAAGAGAATGAACAAGTTTAACGTTCACTGGAGATTGGCTTTGTTCTGTCTCTCTCTCTCTCTCTCTCAGAGAGAGAGAGAGAGAGAGAGAGAGAGAGAGAGAGAGAGAGAGGGAGGAAAAAACACCAAATACAATGTGAGGTCATAAATCTGAAGCGGAACTAGAACCAGAAACCTGACAGCGACCAGACACATAAGCCGGAATCTATTAAGGAGTTGGTGAGAACTCAGAAATGGACTGAAAACCAACCCAACCTATAGGCCACCATTAGGGGAGGGGTACCCAACCTATTTCTTCACATGGAATCAAGTAAAGGAAGGTTCATTCTGGTGTATCTGTAACTTACAGTAGTAGCCATTCAAAATAGCCCTTCCAAGTCAAACACCAGCCGAACGGCAGCCCACTTCCCTCCAATTCCCAGTTAAATCCCCTCCAACTTGCAGCCACTGAAGTGACCCTCTCTTGCATATTTTTTTTACTCCATTCTTTCACTGAATTACAGGGTCTGACCAGGAGATGATGCTTCCCTTTAAATCTTAATGTCCACAAAACGTGACAGTAAGAATATTTTAGAACAAATATTGATGTTTTAAAAAGTAATTCTAGGGGACCAGCCAAGGGCCCATCAAAGAAAGTGGGGAAATTTTTAATTGCTACTACTGTAAACACTTTCACTTCAATGGATAAACAGAAACAGATTACACATTCATTAATTATTGACTAACAAAATGACTATAGTTTTTCGAAAAGGAAATAATCTTCAGAAGCAATACAGCTGATTTATGTGGTTAATTCTAATCTAAGGTAGATTTTATCCATACCTGACTGGGTGGAAGGGCTTCTTGCTGCGGTCCGGTTGAGACTGCTCTATTGTCACCTCATGGCTCGGTGTTTCAAGCTAAAAGACAGTTCAGTTAGGCTCAGAGCATTAAAACCAGGGATCATCATTTCAAAAGCTGGGGAATTCTTATTGCCACCAACCTTAATGCCGAACACTTTTATCTGAAAGTAGCCAATAGTCTGTAGTCCGCTGGGCGTTTGGACATAATGTGGCTCTGCAGACACACCGATGTGAACTGTGACCTGGAAGTGGTTCTTTTTCTGGCACACAAACGCCTCATCAACTGAAGAGTAGTTAAAGCCTTTATCTGTATCAACATGGTAGGTAGGAGGCGCCCTGAAACAGACAAAGTAAAGTAGTTTATGTCACAGGAACTAATTTCCCACATCATGTCCTTAATTCATGATGATTAAGTCCAATAGTTCAGAGCAATATGGACTTACAATGTTTGGTAGCTGCTGCTGCATAAAGTGCTCCAATGTTCTTGCTGATAGTGTTCCCACCTAAGCAACTGGGAGGAACCCAGACCGGCTCCAATCCCTGCCCCAGTGTTACGAGTCCCATCACCTTCACAACAGGCAGCATCAGCTGCTGCAAATGTATCCTCGGAGTCTGACCTCCTCCTCTTTTTACTGTCCTGGGAACTGAAAAATAAAATTCAATATAGAAATATCATCCACACAGATCTGCCCTCTGACAGACACAGCGTCCTCTTATGCCACAAATGCCGAAGATGTTCCAGTGTGTAGAGTTGATTTTAATTTCTTATTCATTCATACCTACCTTTACATTTAAAATCAACTAACATTACATTACAGTGCTGTGTGGGAAAATTCAAAGCAAATCTAACAATAAAAACAATGTGAAGGATAAATAGATAAGTGATACTGCCACCTATGGGTTTGTGATGACACAGTGCAGTATCGGCTGTTGATCAAGTCCCAGTGCTGTATCTGGTGTTTGACACAACGCGCTATTATCCAAGTCATCTTGAAAACATTCTTCTTCCAAATGTTGGCTACAGATTACATGTTTTTTCTCTGACCAGAAGTTGAATGGCAAATCAAATCCTCCCTCTTCAAGTTGGCAAGCCAATGACAAACCCGTCCATGGCGGATCATGAATCGGAAAGGTGAAATAACTGTTTTTTTTCACATGCATGTGGGCATTGTCAGTTTAACTATAGTTTTGGTGAATTTCAATGGTGAAGTCCTCTGGTAATCTTCAATAATTGTTGTTGATTGCAGATGTGTCTAGTAGTTCCCATTGGTTCTCCTTGTAAAGCAGGGAGAATGGTGCTAGGCTTACCGCACCGTGACGTCACTGCTGGAAGATGTCAGGAGGGAGGCGTTACTATATTTGGGCAAAAATGGCCGCTCCCAGACTGAGTGATCACAAAGAAAATTGTTACTTTTATTTTTTTACTGGGACTGCTCAATGGCGCAGTGGGTAGCACTGCTGCCTTCGATTCCATTCCCCGCCTGAGGTCTTTCTGCATGGAGTTTGCATGTTCTCCCTGAGCATGCGTGGGTTCTCTCCGGGTACTCCGGCTTCCTCCCACAGTCCAAAAACATGACTGTTAGGTTAATTGGCTTCTCTAAATTCTCCTTAGGTGTGAGTGTGTGCGTGAATGGTTGTTTGTCCTGTTTGTCTCTGTGTTGCCCTGCGATGGACTGGCGACCCGTCCAGGGTGTACCCCTCCTCTCGCCCATTGACAGCTGGAGATAGGCACCTGCACCCCTCATGACCCCACTTGGGATTAAGCGTGTTAAAAATGGATGGATGTATGGATTTTTTTACTGATTAACACAAAATTCATTAAATCCCTGCAAACATATTAGTTTTAGGTATAGATAATGACCAAATGGTTATTCCTTGCTGACGGGATATTTCCTTTAAGGTATTGGTAAAATTCCAATACTCACCATATGGGTCCTTAGTTGCAGTAAGGAGTTCAAAAGATAAACCACACTCTGAACAGCATTTCCCCAGATGGAGCCAAAGATTAAACCTCTAATACATACAAATGTTCCCCTTCTATCCACTACCCCTTTAGGCTTCTGCCATCATGCTAATATAACAAAAGATGTGTAATTTATGAGGTAATGGTGAGTTTTTATGCATCACAAACCATATTAAGTTCATAGCATTGACAACATATTTAGACAAACATATTCAACGGGTAGAGGATCCCTTTAAAGTTGTAAGGAAACGGCTGTTCCAACCGTTGCATTTTCGAATTCTCCCGAGTGGTGCACGACTTTACACAAGTGAATAAAGCGAATGTGATTGGTCGTTTATCTTTTGTTGGGGGATTGTTGTGGCAGAAGGTTCACAAGCAAGTTTGATTGTGGCCGGTGTCTCGGAAGCATCTTGCTAACCAGTTAGCAACTCAGTGCTAGTAGGTTCCCAATGGGAAATTCCATTGGGACCAAATTGGTGACTTAGACTCGACACTGTCAAGGAGCGCTATGGACAGCGGAAACATGCAAGAGGAGGAGAGTTTAGTGTCGGAGTCTCCTTCATCATCCATTTTTTATTTAGAGAAAGAAAGTCGAGGATGAAGATCTTGTGGAAGAGGACGCCAGGGCGGCAGAAGCTTCGTTTGGTGTAGAATGCTTACAGTCGTACATGTTTGAGCCCTTGCCTCACATAGGCAAATATATTTATATATACACACATGTTTAAGCCAGAATAATTTGACATTTAAATATGACTTTCCTACGACTTTAAAAGCTCCCACAGAGGTGTGGTACACAGACTGTATGTACAGGACTCCCAACACAACAATGACCAAAAAAACACCAAAAGTTTCCTCACCAGGTGTGTGATGTGGAGAGTGAGCCAAGCGCACAGGGTGAAGATGACACTTGGAGATTTTGGACCATAGCTGCATCAGTCATGGGGGAAATGTAGGTACTGGAAGGAGTTAAGGATGGAGAAGAGGGAGTGGTCGGCGTGTAACCTTGCAAAACGTTTCCTGAATTTAAGTAGCGTTCAGGTGGGTGGTTGGTGTCCTGATAAACAGGTAGTACGTGTGGGTCAGGAGAAGTTCTGGATTTGATGTCAATGTCTGTGAGACCAGAACCACAGAGCTGGTTGTAGGTCATAAAGTTACAGTGGGATGGTGCAGAGCCTCCATCTTTTAATCGACAGTAAGGGGGCCGGATGATTTGGTCAGAGTTGGGATGAGCGGAGCGGCGATCCTTAAAGTGACAGGTGGGGAGGGTTGCCGGTGGAAACGCCTCTGGACTGACGGTCAAGCAGGGCTGTTCATACCCAACGTCTGTTTGTAGGGAAAAAAACAACATTAGAGTGAAACAAACAAACAAATAAATAACATTTCCTGTGTTTCCGTACATTAACTGGAACAAAAAAACGGTTATATTTATCATGCATTAATCTACCTGGTATCTGTGCAGGAGAATAAGCCTCTGAGCTTGAATCAGGAGGAGATTCAGGAAGCATACTGAAACAGAGAGCAAAAACAACCTATTGTCAGTGATCAAGCTTTTTGGCTGAGCGTTCGCCCTAAATAGAGCCGTATCTTATTGACAATCTTTGCTTATCTGATAACCAAAGTTAGTGTTACATTTATGGATTTTATATAACAGAGCAGATGATCAGATATGACAGCAGTGAGTTTCCCATAATAAAAGAAATTCTCAGAGAGCTGCAATTAAAAGAGTCTGGTTCTTTCCAGTAAATTTAAACCAAAACCATGCTATATTTTCTTTAGCATTTAGCATTCATAAACAGGTTTCTGGGTGTCCTGAAAACTTTTAGTATCATCAGTCATTTTTGTTAACCAAACATCTTGATCTTAAAACCACTTTCTATTCTATGTATTCAATTTCTTTAACTTGTTTCCAGTCAAAACTTGATGTGTTTCATTGGTTCCTGAATCATCACTAGAAGGCATCTCACTGAGCATTTTATTAAGTGATGTCATCGCAGTCTTTGAAACTTACAAGTTGCTTGGGTCCATGTCGTTACTGAGGTACTGCTCCAGGATGCTGGTATCTACGGCAACCGAGCTGTCCAACACACTACTGACGTCCTGACCTAATATATGGAAAGAATGGGTTGGTTTCAGAGAGAATACGGTGAATGAGAAATACATAAATTTACACTTAAAAAGAGACTAAAATATCACCCTATCAAACTTCCTCCAAACTTCAGTGGCAACCATCTACCAAAACAAACCTTTCAGGAGCCCCAGAGAGCTTATGCTGAACAGTTTGTCTACAAACAAAACTCCCCATCATCATTTAATGATTTATCCTTCTCTAGTATGCTACAGTTATTCAGATAGACACCTGGAACATGACCAGAAATTGACACCAATTCAAAAACCTTCCCTACTTCATCTAACATCATGGATGATCAGTGGTATGCTCTGATATAAAACCATCTGAAAGACTAACTGGACTCCAGAACAGTGGTATTCCAGTGTAACAACTGTGGTCGAAAAATCTATTATCAGATATCTTCCAAAAAAAGAAAGTTAAAAACAATCCACTGGACTTTGTTTCCAAGTTTGAAGACGTTTGGCTTCCCATCCAGGAAGCTTTTTCAATTAAAAATGTCAGGAATAGCGTTGAGTTTGAGGTTTTATACAGTAGCCAAAAAAGCCTTGTTTTTGTTTTGGAAACATGCAAATAGAAAAGGATGAAGGGGTCCATCCCTATGAAATGGGGGTCATTTGGCTTCTTTTGTTAGCCTGCAAAGCCCCCTACCCATCTAAGTGTCTGAAAGGGGGATCATTAAAGGGGATTGTTTGCCTGGCTGAATAGGTGAGGTCCTCCGGCCAGCTACTTTAGTTTTTTTGCAGGACTATGTTCCCCAAGGACTGGACTTAAGTGCCACTGCTCCAGAACCTGCTTAAGGATTTCAAAACAGAGGTGTCCAAGTCCAGTTCTTCAGGTTTGCAATCCTGTGACCTTCAATAGCCCTTGTCCAGAACACCTGAGTCAAATGATTGGCCTCTGGGCAGGTGAATGACCGAACGCTGATGAGGAAAAATCAACCATCTGATTCAGGTGTTTCGGAGGATTGGGTTTATTTCCAGAACTAGAAAATGTAAAGCCATTTTCCACACACCCCTTGACATTACATCAACTTTAAAATGATCAATACAACCTTCCTGGAGATTCTGTAAACCCCCAAAGAACTCGCAAGGTAAGATCACTTATACCCATTGAAGAACCAGACGTAAGGCGTCACCTGCTATTCTTTTAAACCTCTTTTAAATCATCTATTGGTCCGAGGATTGAAACCTTGCTACTTGTCTTGAATGTTTCTTTTCCAACCTGACTTGCATTAAATGATCATTAGCAGGTTCTTGCAGTACTTGATCAAGATGAGATTTGTTGTAAAATGGTTGCATCTAAAACATGATGGTCCTTTGAGAAAGTCATTGCCAACCTCAGTTGCAAATGCTTAAAACTATAACTTAAGGTTTGCACCACTTCTTTGTGACTATAGTCAGTTCTTTTCAGAGATCTGAACCACATACAGTGCATTTGGTTTTATTACATATGACAAGAATCTCAAGAGCAACTAAAAAATTACTGATTGAAGTTCGTAAAACACAGTCCTGAGTAGCTCAGAGGCAGAAATACCCCCAAAAAACTAAATACTGGAACCTAAAAGAGCCCTTAGACATCCACTCCAATCTCCCAGTGGCCCCAGGGATTATTCAAGAGATCCTGAAAACCTTACGTTGTAATATAAAGTAAAACCTCCCAATGGTCATGAGACACGTCCTCTCCAAGACAACTACATCTACTAGAACCTTCTTCTAAGGCTTCTATTTCAGATCTGCCTTTAATACAGCTTTGGTTTATTTGAGGGCAACTAAATCAAAAGTAATCTTCCATTCTAACAACTCATGGCAGCACTGACCTCTCAAAAATACCAGAAAGTTCCACACATAGCCAGAACTTAACACAAGTAGGTTCAAAAGGTCTCAGACTCTCATAAATAAGCATCTAGAAAAGATGATTGTTAATAAAAATCTGCATGGAGAATGTTTAAAACTACATAAAGTCACCTGAAAAACTTAAAGCAGCCTTCAACTTGTTCACCTCTTTAACGGCCACTTAAACAACCTTAGAGTCATGGTATGCCCTCGAAAACCTCATCAACGTTTAATGCATGCTGGAACATCTCACCGCTGAAGAACTGTTGCAGCGCCTCATTCTCTCCAAGCACCTGTAGCGGTGGCCCAATGGGTCCAGGCTCCATGCTGCCATGCACTGGGCGGTGCTGTCCTGGTGTGTGCAGGAGGAAGATTTCCACCTGCAGCTAGAGCTGATGGTGAGATTTAGAATGTCACAATGCATTAGTAAAACTTTAGACAAGGGTAAATCTAAATGTATGGGAGGATAAAGATCTGAGTACTAGTTTGAGACTAGGAGACTTCTTTTACTTTTTCCTTTCAGAGTCCCAGACTCTATGTCCTGATGATCCAACACAATTAGATAAAGATCCAAAGTTCAAGGTTAGAACCTTTTATTAAATATAAGTTGAGCTCATTAAGAGTATATATATGTTTCATCTGTATCTAGATCTAGTCATTTTACAACATCCACCCAATGACAACCTTTTCTCTCTTGTATGGTTCTCTGTTCCATACAGACGTGTAGTGGTTTTTCTACATTATAAGTCTGTAACCTGCAGCTCTTCAGACCTTCCTAAGGCCTAAAATGATTAGAAAAAGCCAACAACTTATTTTAAATATAAATGCAAAAATAATTTTTATATACATTTATTTTTTTCTTACATACATACATACACATTGTCTTATTTTAATTACTACTGTAACTTTATTATTTTCTTTGTTAGGAAACTTTTAAGCACAACCATACTTCTAAATCTGTACTTCTTATCATTTTCATAAACATCACATAGAAGAAAATCTTCCATCTTGTTTTTATGTTTTTTTTTCCACAAATATAAATAAAATGTTTTTGTTTTTTTAAACAGGAATACTATAGTAGATATTGAAAAAACTTATACATCATATTTTTTCTTTGGTGCAAAAGGTGCTGTATGTATTTGCACTGAAAGTAAAACCGGCTCTCTGGATTGTAAAGCCGAATATGACCATTCCACCACTAAACAACCAATGCACAGCTCCTCATCCATATAATTATGTTTTAATTAGAATTATTTTATTTTTAATATTTTTAGCTCGTCTGCATGGCTGTGTGTTTCCTGGATGGGGCCGCCTTTTACAGTTGCTTTTTGTATCTCTGCTTCTGTCTCCTTGAACCCCAGTCAGCCTCAGCAGATGGCTGCTCACACTGAGCTGGAGGTTTCTTCCTTTTAAAAGGGGAGTTTTTCCTCTCCACTGTCGCTACAAGCATGCTTAGTGTGACGGATTGCATTTGAGTCAATGAGTTGATAAAATCGACTGGTTTTCCTGAGATAGAATCAATTTGACTATATGATCTGGTGAACTGTAAAGTGCCGTGAGATGACGTGTTGTGAATTGGCACTATATAAATAACTGAATTGAATTCAAATAACTCATATACTGCGTTTCTTTCCACCTAAAGTGATACAGTGTAAGGAGAAAAATTGAAGGACTTTCTGACGGATCTGTGGAGACTTCGCTTTATTGGTAACCAAGCTGTTATTAAAGGGAAAACTCACCAAAGAGGGAAAACAAACAATGAACTGGATCCCTGGCTTCACATTCAGGATAGGGTGAAGAGATATTTCCTATGAAATGGGAGGATGGTGGGTCAGGAAGCCTTCTTGAGCATCTCCCACTTTCCTCCTCAGGCTTCAGGAGATCTAGGTTCCTACTGCCCACATTTCTATTTTAGCATAATTTATATAACGACTTAGTGTCAATCAAAATTTGAAGAACGAGATCCTAAAACAATATTTTCTTACTGACAGAGAAATTAAACCTTTACAGACCAAAGAGGTTCTCAACCTTGATCATTTTAGAAATGGCATGGGACCTAAAGAGAATGCATGGAGGTTTTATAAGCACATTTTTATTTATTTCTTTTATTTAAGTAAGCATTAACTCTTCACACACTGAGACGAATAATGCAACTGATTATGGCATTTTACTTAATAATATTTAGTTACTTTAACACAATTGTTTTATGTCCTGCCCTACTAACATGAATCAATTGTGCTAAAGTAACTAAATATGATTCAGTAAATGCCAAAAATAGTTGCATTATTTTTTTCCAATAAAAATAAGCAATAAGCTGGATGCATTACTGGGAAATGGTGGTGTTTGAGCAGAAATGATTAAAGACAGAACGCAGCCCAATGAAGATGGACAGTTCTTTCATTATCAAGCTTCACATTACTTAAAATTGTCAAGAAAACAAAAAGGGAGATTAACCAAGACTTATAGAGAGCAAACCCATTGATTGTTGGCTAAATTATTGCGATGCTAGCACGGCTAGCTTGTTTCCAGTTAGCAGTTCCCACTGCAATAGACATAAAACAGAGGAGCTTAAAGTTGTAGGAAAACGGCCGTTCCGAACCGTTGTGTTCTCAAATTCTCCTGAGTGGTGCCCGACTTTACATGAGTGAATAAAGTGAATGTGATTGGTTGTTTATCAAGGGGGCGGGATTGTTGTGGCGGAGGGTTCAAAAGCAAGTTTGATTGTGGCCGGTGTCTCTGAAGCATCTTGCTAACCAGTTAGCAACTTAGTGCTAGGAAATTCCATTGGG
>NW_015150690.1:746649-749410 GCF_000732505.1 Cyprinodon variegatus
CGCCTGCTGAAGACACAGACGTCCATCCCCGTGAACACTGGGACGGAAATCAATGGGAAAGGAAATCATTCTTAGTTTTTAATTTCAACCGTTCCGTATATTAGCTGCGACATATGAATCAAGATGCTATGACTGAAAAATTTTTGATTGACAGATGACCGTTGATATATGATTGGCCGAATTTCGGTGTTCAGGCTGACGTATAACTAACTGGCCTGCATAAAATAACGAACGATTTTTTATTTTTATTTTTTTATAGAAATTTTCTAATTTTTGGGACAATATCGTCTGATAAAGACTACATTTATATACATGTTTAAGCCAGAAAGATTTGACATTTAAATAAGATTTCACTACAACTTTAATGAAATACCAAAGCTAGCATAATTAGGGCTAAATCAGCTTTGATAGAAAGTTATATTACTCATAGATAGAAATCTTTTGATTGATTTTACAAATATATGAAACATTATTAAGACTTTTCATGTTAAACTGAGAAATGTTTTGTTAAAGAGAAAATACCCCCAGCAGTTGGTGAGGTTTTAAAAGAATCAATAATTCCAGCTGTGTTGCTAATCTCACTGGAAAAACGATCTAGAAATAAGTAAAAATTTCTTCATTTAAGTGTATTTAACCTTAACCTGAGTAGGTTAATTAGATAGTTTGCCAATGGAATGGGTATTTCACTCTTGAATAAGATAATTAGATAACATGCATTTAAAATAACACAAACCAATTGCGTTTTCTTATTTTAAATGTAAATTGTCTTTTTCCATTGGCAAAATGTCTCTTTTACCTCCTCAATCCAAGAACAAATGCATTTATTTTAAGAAAAAAAAAAGAGTTATCTAGATTTAGATTTTTTTCTATTGACATTGATCTCAACCATCAAATCTCTATTAAAGCTTTAAAACACACAGCAGTCAGTCTGGACTCAGTCTTAAGGCTCTCAGAGTTTTAATGTCCCACACTTTGGAGGCTTTCATGGCCTTTAATTAAACTTTTTTGTGTTTTTAACCATCAACGTCCATTTCTTTCCTGTGTCCAATCATTACCTACTAAACACACCCTCCTCTACAAACCGCCAACAAATACCCCCTTCTTCATCATCCTGGGTACAAAAGTCTTTCATATGTCATCAGCCTTTGAACAAACTGCCTTTTCTACTGTTTGACAAAACCTCTTCATTGGCGACAAACAACCTGAACGGAAAGTAGGAAACTTAAACTCTGCAAATCATTTATTTCTGTGGGTCTAACTGCACTCAGCAATGCGGGGGTTGATGTAAAATTACATAATAGAAATTATATCAAACATAGATGTTGCCTAAACTACAGATGGAGTTCAAAGACGACATGGATCATCGACCAGTAGGTCGATGTTGAAAAATTACCTAACATAACCAGCTAGGTTGAGATTTAACACCAACAGCCAATGTTTTGTCAATTCTGGCTTAATTATCTGTTCAAAGGAAATAGTGACTCTTTGTTTCAGCTATAAGGCTTCACTGTTCCTCTAAACGCTGATAAAACCATCCTGTTTAAACTCAGATCAGCTAAACATGTTTGCTCAAACACACCTGTGTTCTTCTCCAAAATGGCTGCCAGCCAGGCAGACAGAGGCAATCTTTATCCGACCAGCTCGTCTTCAGGTACCATCCATGTGTGAAAGCAGTTTCAGCTCCAGAATTAAGATAACCAAAAGGGCCCGATATCAGGCTTCTTCTTCTGAGGTTCCAACCAGCAGATTCACTTCCTCCTGCTGCTTTTCTTTAAATTCGGTTTGTTGTTCGTATCTGTGGAACGCCTGCGTCGGTCAGATGGACTTTGAGCTTTAAACAAGAAAAGGTAAAAGGTGTTCACTCATCTGACGCAGTCATAAAACAGCCAGTTGTCTTCCTGGAGGCACACACACATAATTCTGCCTCCATTATGATAGATTATGACTCTATGACATATAGAGTCTTCTTTTATAACAAGAAACATACAAAAGCTACAGCAAACACAGTTTTCATATCGATCATAAATACTATTAAAATCATTTGACGCTTGTGAAATTATCCAAGCCAACTGATATTATGGATATAAAGATCATCCCGTAGTAATTTACCTCGCTTCTTTAGCTGAATAAATTAGAAACATCCACAACAACACAGAAAGTTTGCTCTGTAATGAATGAATGAGAGTTATTTATAGAGATAAATAACAAAATGTCATTCATTTAAATCCAGTTTAGATAAAAGATAATAAAAGCTCAGTTAAAATAATTTATTATATATAATCTATTACTTTCTAAAGAGGATAATTACATAAGAGCAGGACCTAAAAAGCAGGTCTGCCTTAACTTTAAAGTCGTAGGGAAGTCATATTTATATGTCAAATTATTCTGGCTTAAACATGTATATAAATGTACTCTTTATGTGACGATATTGTCCCAAAATTAAGAAAATTTCTATATAAAAAAAAAATCCTTTCTTAAAATCTATGGGTTTTTTTTCGTTATCTTATGCAGGCCAGTTAGTTATACGTCAGCTTGTACACCTTAATTCGGCCAATCATATATCAACGGTCATCTGTCAATCAAATTTTTCATAGCATCTTGATTCATATGTCGCAGCTAATATACACAACGGTTGAAATAAGAAATCAGAATAATTTCCTTTCCCGCTGAGTTCCGTCCCAGTGTTCACGGGGATGGACGTCTGTGTCTTCAGCAGGCGTAGAGCTAACAGAACTGGCAGCGTTGCGAGGCAAGGGCTCAA
>NW_015150690.1:750087-771396 GCF_000732505.1 Cyprinodon variegatus
CAGATCTGCGGGAGTTTACGGGGGTTTACGGGGACGAAAATCTCACTTTTCATGCAGTGTGATCGACAGGCAGACCAGTGACGGGCCTGCTAGGATTAGAAATCTGAGCTAAAAGATGGGGATCTCAGTTTCTCGGTCTGGTTAATTTCTTACCCTAAAATTTGGTCATTACTAAAAGAACAAAGCCTCATACAGGTGGCTGCCTGTTTAGGACCAGGCACTTCCTTCGAGATGGGGTGAAGAGCTTGGCCTCTGGAGATACCATGTTCCTAAGCAGGCCTGGGAATGTTTCTGGTTTCCCCAGAGAAGCTGGAGGAGGTGTCTGAGGCTTCTGTTCAGGGAGCTACATAATATTAGATTAAAGTACACTGCCAAACTTTTAACCCAAATTTCAGCTTCATTTCACATATATTAAAGGGACAAAGTCATGTCATATGACATTTCTTAATTTATATGACAGTAGTTCACTCCAGTTGCATACTGTCAGGATTTGGTTGAGGTTTGTGGACCCAAATGCAGAGGCAGGGAAGCAGAGGTGAGTTTCTTGTGGATTTAATGAAGAGTTAACAAACAACTGAGGCAGGAATCCAAAGATCCAAAAATCCAACATGAAGCAAAGTCAAACAAACCAGAACCAAGGAGACATCAGGGGGAAAACAATCACAAGGAGGAAGACTCAGAGAGACGGAGTTGGAGGAAGTTAGATGAGGAACCAGCCCTGAGGAACTGAACAGAGAGTGTATTTATGGGAGACTGAAACAAAAAGAGGACTAACGAGCAGATTGGGAGCAGGTGTGAACAGAGCAGGCAGGAAAAGAGCTAGAGAAAGAGGAGAACACAAGAGGGCAGCAGAGAGCAAAAAATAAAAACCTGAAAACAACTAGAAAACACAACAANGCAAAAAATAAAAACCTGAAAACAACTAGAAAACACAACAAGATAAGAATCAAACAACTAAGACAAGAAAACGTGGACCAAAGTAAAACTGAAAACTCAAAAGAAAACATAACAGAACCAAACTATGGCACATACAAGGTTTTCTGGAAGATTACCGCGTCCTGTTGGTATACTAGTTGTAATTTTGTGTGTTACACATATGAAGGTTGGTATTTACTGAAGCGAAGGTTAAGCTGAAGAGGAATTTAGATATCTCTGGTGATAGCAATGCTAATTTTAGTCTCGGTAATTTCAGTTTAAATGACAACATAAATACATTTATTGGTTCTTATATTTATTGTGTTTCTTTGTTCACATTTGTGAGGGACGGGAATTTTCATCTTACTTAATATTCTGATTGGATCTTCTGAGAAGGATTCACTAGAACTTAAAGTACCTGTAGATAATTTTATTTTATCAATAAGTTGGTTTTCCACAATCAGGACAGTCTGGCTCTGTTTGGTTGTTGGTAAATGGAGCTGCCTTTCTGGTAGTTCTGTTATGCTACCAGCAGATAGCACCCTATCAGTTATGTCTACTAATGCTGAAATTCGATTTAGGCCCAAGAAGGACGACCTAAACACCTTAAGACGTGATGCTTGGTGTACATAACCTTATTTCATCAGGATCAAATAATTTTTGCCCTTTTTTGTAAATATATGAAACATGGGTATGCAACTTCAAAGCGACACTAAGTAACATTTTTACCGTCATATATATCCTCTTCAAAGTCACTGTGGTGGTAATCTCAGTATTTATGAAAAGTTGGTCATCTCCCTCCACTGACATTGGTCGGTAAACCAAAATTGCACGTTTTTTGCAGCAGCGACACGGTGGCAGTCTGGGGGCTCTGATCGGGTTCTTGGGGTAAGAGGGACATCGTTATGGCAGTCTAATATAAAGACAGCAGCTTCAGTAGCCATAAGCCTGTGATACCCAAATGTGGTTATTTAATATTTTATTCATTTATTTATTTTCAGATCTATTATATGGTATAGCCAGCAACAAGAAAAAAGTAGTAAAAGACAGAAAGCTTTGTCATAAAAAGAAAGGGAGAGAAAAAAAGGATTGGATTGGCAAAGGGCTCAAAGAAGAGTGAATTTGGGAAAGGTGTCTTCACCTTGGACAGACCTCAAACAAAAACCAAGAAAGAAAATCTGAAGGAACTGAGAGGACAGTTTTCACAGGCAAAGCTGGACAATAACATAGTTCAACAGATTTCAGCTGCAACATCCAAACCAGATCCTGTCACATCTCAATGGTTCAGATGGTGTTGGTGCCATCATGGTGTTTTTGTTATTTTCAGTTGGCACATTGTTGATTCTCCTCAAAACTAACAACATAATTCTACTCCACAGTTTTCCAGAGTGTTGTTTCTGACCAATTCCTTCCCTTTATTGTGAAAATAAACCCATCGTCTGATGACAGCTTCCACCAGGACAAGTTGTATTTTTGAGGATTATTTTTATTATTGGGACACAATTGTATTCTCAATCAACCCAAAAGACTCCTAAATATCAAAGTATCATATTTTTGGAAGTTGATGTGTTTTTTTTTTAGATTTGGCCATTTTATGAGGATGTCTGTGTGTGCAGGTAAATATTACTGTGCAGAATTATTAGGCAACGTAATAAAAAACAAATATATACCCATCTCATTTGTTTATTTTTACCAGGTAAACCAATATAACCACAAAAAATTCAGAAATAAACATTTGCGACATTCAAAAACAAACAAATCAGTGACCAATATAGCCACCTTTCTTCACCATGACGCTCTAAAGCCTTCCATCATAGATTCTGTCAGTGTCTTGATCTGTTTGTGATCCACATTGCGTGCAGCAGCCACCACAGCCTCCCAGACACTGTTCAGACAGGTGGACTATTTTCCCTCCCTGTAGATCTAACATTTCATGAAGGACCACAGGTTCTCCATGGGGTTCAGATCAGGGGAACAAGGGGGCCATGTCATTATTTTTCTCCTTTTAGACTTTTTCTGGCCAGCCACGCTGTGGTGTATTTAGATGCGTGTGACGGAGCATTGTCCTGCACGAATATCATGTTTTTCTTCATTGATGGCGACATCTTCTTGTACCACTGTTTGAAGAAGGTGTCTTCCAGAAACTGGCAGTAGGCCTGGGAGTTGATCTTGACTCCATCATCAACCCAAAAAGGTCCCACAAGCTCATCTTTGATGATACCAGCCCATACCAGTACCCCACCTCCACCTTGCTGACGATCCAGCCTGGTACCCATCCATCCATCCATCTGGCCCATCAAGACTCACTCTCATTTCATCAGACCAAAACACCTTGGAGGAATCAGTCTTCAGATATTTCTTGGCCCTATCTTGATGTCTTGTTTTGTGTGTTTTGTCCAAAGGTGCCCTTTTTTTTTTTTTTAGCTTTCCTTACCTTCGCCAGGTCCCTGAGTGTTGAGCACCTTGTGCTTCTCGGCAGTCCAGACATGTTGCAGCTCTGAAATATGGCACAACCGGTGGCTAATGGCTTCTTGGCCGCTTCACACTTGACCCTTCTCAATTCATGGGGAATAATGCCTAATAATCATGCCATTGATGTCATTAGGCACTCATTGAACTCATTGATTTAACTGGAAGAAGTTGAACAAATGACTGACGATAGAAATCTGTATCTGTAGTAATGAGGACCTTGATCCAATCTGTTTTGTTTATTCCAGTCTTAGATTAACCTTGATGAATTCTTTAAAGCAAACAGAAAAAAAAAAACCTTAAAGAAAATTTGATCTTTGATTTTCCAAACATTGAATCTTTGGCTGCTAAGTGACGCATCTGCATCATCATTCATCAGCCAGTGAGTGTGAATAAAGGGCTGCCATGACTCATTCCGGCTAAATGAAGGTTTAAGTCAGCTTCGTGTTACATGGAGAGTCATGGCGTCACTGTTCCACATCAGATCATCTTAAAAAAGTGGAGAGACAATTTTATACCTTATATTTTAAAGGTTTAGTCATCATTTGATCTAAAAATCTCACATATGAAGTTATTAGTGAAGTTGAAGAAATGTTAAAGGAAAGAAAATGAAACTCCAGGACTGCAGGTGAACTGGCTTCGTTCACCTTTCCGCATATTTTTAAACATGTACCAATTATTTTTTTGTCATATTTGAAACATACAATAAAACAACCTGATCTAATGGCAGGCCACAAGAAAATCCTTAAAAGTTTTGTTTATTAAGCCATTCTGACATTGAAATAAAGCTAGCATAGAGTGGCGTTTTGTCTTCCAAGAGTATATACTGAAAATACTTTTTGAATTTCTAAAAGGAAAGAAGTAAGGTACTCGGTACTCAGTAGTATTTTTACCTAAAGTTTCACTTCTTCATGAGAAAAGATGTTGAAGTAATACTATCCCTAATATACGCTGGCTAATATAGCCAGTGTTACTGTATTAGCTTGGCTGCTAGCTAACCAAGCCAAACCAGGTGGGCCAATTACTTACATAATTGTACATATTTTCACTGCACAAAACATTTTTTTTTCAAGTTTTTTAAAGGTAGTTGAAAAAAACCCCAAAGGGTTTACCCTGTAGCATAAACTAGCTCAAATGCTAACTCACCAAAACATGTTTTGTTCACGGCAACGCAGCACATTAGACATATTTAAAAATATATATCAACTTCTCTTTAAGTCACTTCTTTCCAATTAATTTGGCCTCAATATTTTTATTCGGTTACTGAAATTTTCCAGGAGCTATGACATCACACTGCAGGTGTGTGAGGCGTTCAGGGGGCCTCTGAATTTTGCATGAAAGTGAACTTTATTTCATCCATGCACTCAGAATTTGAAAAGAAAGACAATAACTTGAATTTATTAAATTTAGTAATTACTAAAACCTCACAGTTGAAGCCATCTAGGAAAAAAAAAGAAACCACAATAATAAAATAAAAAAAATCAACAAAGTTTGCAGGATCGCTGGTTTATTAACAACACCATGTCTAACTTTAAGCAAAAGTTTACAAAACTAGACTCCAACAAACACAATACAAAGGTTTACAAGAGCGAACAGAGAAGAGTTATGTCTATGAAACATTTACGTTTTAAACAATAAATGCTGTTTAAGCAGCAGGATTCAACACAGCACACATTCATCGTCAGGCTTTGTAAATATTTTTTTATATCAATAAATTGTTTGTTGCTGTGGTTACATATATTGGTGGAGCTTAACGTAACGGGGCGGGGCATTCCCCACTTCTTTTCTATCCATCTTTTTACTCTTTTGCACGTGAAAGTGTAAGAAATTAAAAGGACCAAGCAGTGAAATTTTCACCAGAAACCACAAGAAACACCAGAGTCACAATATTCGGAGCAAACATTTTATAGGCAGTTTAACTGAACCTGGTTAAGTTTGGAAAAAATACAGAAAGAAGAAAGTAAAACCTGATTTAAAATAACTTCAATCTACTTTCTCAACTTTATTTTTTAAAAGGACTTTAAAAAGGGGGAAATTATATTAGTTTAACATGATTGCATTACTACCTTAAACTATCAATAAACATGATTTTCTTTAATGCTGGGTGGGTCTTAGTGAAAATAAAAAAGGGAATAAAGTTATTTATTAAAATCACATACAAAAGATTTTCTTTCAGTAATTTGGAAAATAATCTGTAGATTAAAATATGTCGAACAGTTTTAGTCTGTTCAGAATAATGATGTCATTGTAAACTTGTTGATATTTTCTAGCATCCTGCTGAAGAAAATTATATATAGGCCATTCAAATGTGATTCAGAAACATTGAATGTCTCCTGGTGTTGCACTTTAAATCATTTTATTAGCTGGGATGTTTTATTAATGTGGATTCCATTTGTAATTTATGATAAATTTTCCAGAACAGAATACGCTGCCAAATCGGTATACATTGTGCAAATATGCACAATGTGCAACAGAGAATTATTCCCTAATGTAATTTTAGCAGCAGCGTACAGATCAGCAAAAACATGTTTGTTTTAACCTTTAAAAAATAAAATCAGCTTTGATTTTACTGTTATTTTTCGGATGCACTAAAACATGATTGAGTTTCCTGGATGTTGAGAGAAGAAGCCTTTATAGTTAAAACTATATTAGTGTATATTCATCTAAAATAAGTTACTTTAGTAGTGAAAAAGAACGTGTGCGCGAAGATTATTTTTTCACGTTTAAAATCATATAAAAATTGGCTGTGGTTTATATTGTGACTCAATATTACATTAGTTTTGATAACAACCGAATCATATGTCAATCTGACAGCGTATGCTGTTTTGACATTGCAATGAGATTACTTCAACTAATTGATTTAATTAAAGAAATAAATCAAATTCTGCTTTAACATAAGTTTGAAATTCAAACTTGGACAATTCATTGGGAAAGAAACTAATTAAAGAGAGAAACACGGTTCTGTAGTATCATGGTTTGGGCCAAAAGTCTGCATGTAGGTCTGCATCTCAGGTTCCTGAATGATTTTTTTAAGTTTTCAGCAAACCTTATAAAATACTGTACTTTCAAAACATAAAAAGCAAGATTTAAGGAGTCAACTTTATTTATTTTTTTTGTTTGTTTGTTTGTTTTTTACTGCTATTTGTCTCCAAACATTAGATTTTTTTCCCTGCTCTTAGTTTGCTGAATAAAGTAAGAATTGCCTGTTTTGTAAACATTCAATGTTCTTTTTAAGAAAAGATAAAAAAAGAATAAAAGTTTATCATTTTAACCCTAAATTAAAGTTTCTCACCATAAGCACTGGTTTGGGTTTCTTTGTTAAAAATTATATCAAGTCCACAGTTAATTACGAAGTAAGAAATGAAAAAAGAATTTAAAAACAATAAATAATTATTAGAAGAGCAAAAAGAAACAGATTTATATATATATATAAAAAACAACAAATTAAAAGCTTAGGGTCAATTTATTTACTGTAAAACATCACAGAGAGCAAAGTTTAATTTCTTTAAAAGAAAAAAAGAAGGAAAGATAACGTGGGAATTTAATAAAAAGAAATAAATAAATGAAGTTAGAAACGTTTCTGCCCCAAATGTAGGAGAGGTGAGAAAATGAGAAAGTATTTGAGGTCACGTTTGTGGAGAAACAGTGTTCACAATCAGCACTTTACACGACACATAAAAACGACGAGAGTTAAAAAAAAACAGCTGTATTATACAGACAATAAAATCCTCAAAAAACAAACATATCTCACAGTCTACACACTTTATCGATTGTCACAGTAGCGCCTTTTTACAACACGGTTTACTCACTAAAACAGATTCTTAAATGCAGCAGCCTCCTGCGGCGTGAACACGAGGCCAGACTAGATGTCACTATGTGGACTGAAATGATGACCTGATGACCTCACTCCTTCGGGCTGAGGTTTGACTCTGTGACGAAGCTCTCACGCATGCTGCAGTTTTCACACCCGCCTGCAGAAACACGAGCTGCTAGCGTGAACATTTGGTGGCGCGTTGCTGTAAAAGTGTGTTTTTAAAACGAAACCCTTCATGATTCCTGCCGGCGTCTCAGACTGGACAGGAAGAAAACAAAAACAAAGGAAAACTAGAAATGTGAGTTCATGGCGAGCTTCTCTTCTTTAGCTGCTGCTACATTTGCTGGACCTGTAGGTTTGATGTCACCTGACAAAAGCTGGGGAGGGTGGAATGAAAATCATTGAACCATCTTAAACTGGTCCCAGTAGCCAACTGGCTGGATTTAAGTGACCTTTGGACCTCATTTAGATTGGATTACCACTGGAGGTGGTGTATAAAAATCTCTAAAGATCAGGAAAAAATATCTTAGGAACTATTGCGACACTGAAATGTTAATGTGAATTTAAAGACATTTCAATTAGTGGAAAAAATTGCAGGGGGGAATATTAAAAAAAAAAGTCTAATCAAAACTGTCGCGACCCCCATGCAGTACCTCTGAGGACCCCCTAGGTGTCGCGGACCCCCTGTTGAAGACCTCCACCCTAAACCTAATACCTGGTAGCTCCATCCCTCTAATGATTGCCCCCCTTCTCTTTGCAGAATTGTTGTAATTCAGCCACATTGGAAAGGTTTCCCAGCATTGATATCCTGTTTGATCCCATTTAACTTCAGATTTTTTAGCCCAATTAGAGGTCAACTTTCTGCCATTCTTTGGATCGTTGTTCCGACGTCAAACCGAAACGTGCTCGACTTTAAAGTCCAACTCTGATGGAGGACAGCAGAGAGCAGAATTCAGTTTTCCATCCACTGCGGCTAAACTCCAACACATGCTTAAACAAGCATTGTGTTCTTTCAGGCACGGTGGAGGAAGACTGATGATCTGGGCTTGTTTTGCAGCCAGATGACTAGCAGTGAATTTTATTTAATTACTTTATTATTTTAATTTCTTTCTTTTTTAAAGAAAACATTTTTATTTTTTTTTTCAGATTGAGTTTCATGAATTGCATTATTTTCAAATTACGTTTTTCCTGATCAAACTCTCTTCACTTCTAGGGGCGGGATTTCCTCTGGAGTGAGGAAAGAAGATGAATTTCTATTGGTCTGCTGGAAGTTATCAACATTTTCATTGGTCAAGAGCCAGCGTCTGGAATGGGCTTGAAGTGAAGAGAATGTGATGCAATTTGAAAAGAAAGCAAAACGTAAAAATACATCTGAAAAAGTGGAGTTTGAAAAATAAAATTAAAAAATTTGTAAAAATGAAAAAAAGTAAACATTAAGTAAATATAAAATCTCTAGAATTTAATTTGTAAATTTAATTTTAGAGAGAAAACAAATCTGGGAAAACAGCCAATTCCCTCTCCAAACCTGTTTTGGATTGAAACGTTTTGAAGTTTCATTTCTTGATTGCACTTTTCTCACATTTCCATTTATAAAATGTGTTCTTTGCAACATTAATGGACCAGAAATCTATCCATACAGAACCTGGTAGGAACCTCTGATCACTGAGCGGACCTCCTCTCTGGGGTCAAATGTCAAACAATGGACCAAGCAGAGTGGTGACCCCAAACAGACTGAGAGTCTACATCAGAATGGCTGAAAAGGGGAACAGATGAGGTTAAAAAAAAAGGCCCAATCACTTTAAACCCTAATAGTGAAACAGAATTTCAAGGTTCTGATAGAATAAACCATCTGTGATGTTTAATGACTGAGCTAACCCTCCACCTGGACATTCCACACGGGTCCAATCTGACAGGGTATTCCAGCTTTCGTCAGGGGAGACCAATAAATGCTACAAGTGGGAGTTTGTGTCCATTTAACAATGTTGGTCGACTGACAGCAACTGCTGCATTTTGCTCCGCTGCTCCTCTTCCTCTTTAACACCTTCAACGACCACCAGCGCCTGCGTAGAGTCACATGACTGCTTCTCTGCGTCCTCGTCGTATGTTGAATCCAGCGGCCGTCCTCCAGAAGCTCCCCTTCTTTGTAATTTAGACGCCACTGCACCCACGCAGGCGCGTGTCGCCAGTGCTGCCAACTCCCCTCTGGCGAGCGGGTTGAAGAGGAGGTAGAGGAGGGGGTTTATGCAGGCCGGTAGCGGCGCCACGAGCAGCAGGACTCCTTTTGCCGCCTCTGGCCCGGCGGCGGGGAGCCGCAGGAGGGAGGAGAAGGAGAGGAAGGCGACTGGGAGGTAAAGGAGGCAGTCGGAGAAGAGCAGCCAGGCGACGTGACGAGTCAACGCCGCCTCTTCGTCTGAGGCGGGCAGAGCTTTGCCGGCATGGCAGTAAAGGCGAGTGTAGGCCAGCGTCATGACGAGGAAACAGAGGGAGTCGAAGAGCACCAAGGAGACTGAAAAGGCCATGGAGGAGGACGAGGAGGACGAAGGGAGGGGCAGACAGAAGGAGGAGCTACTCTCACCCACCACCAGCGGAGGCAGGGTGATGATGAAGCCCAGCAGGAAGCACAGACAGACGGAGAAACGGATGAAGAGCGGCGACATGGAGTGACCTGCGAAAACAGAGGCGAAATTAAAACAAAAAGATTTCTCGCTCGGACAAATAAAAAATCCAATACTTTAATTCTCCTGATTTTTCCTCCAACATGAGGCGTTCTGAGCAGAACCTTCCGCGATATTCAGCTTCCTGTATGATTGTGGAAAATGTAAATGTTGTAAATAAAGAGCAAACATTTTTCAGAACCCACAGCCGCTATGGAGGAGCTCCAGAGATCCACAGCTCAGGAGTGGCTGGGACTGGGGAGGAGGTTCACCTTCCAGCCACAGATGCAATGATGGTTTGGATCAAAGCATTTTAATTCAATTCAATTCAGTTTATTTATAGAGCGCCAATTCACAGCACATGTCATCTCAAGGCACTTTACAGTTCACCAGATCATAAAACCAAATGGATTCAAAGTTTTATATCTAAGGAAAACCAGTTGATTGCATCGACTCATTGACTCAAAGGAAATCCCTCACACTAAGCATGCTTGTGGCGACAGTGGAGAGGAAAAACTCTATTTTAACAGGAAGAAACCTCCAGCAGAATCAGGCTCAACCGAAAGGTTGAGAATGGCCTAGTCAAAGTCCAGACCTAAATCCAGTAAAAGTCCTGTGGCACAACAATCTCCACATCCAATCGGAGCTTGAACTGTTGAGCTAACTAGAACAGGAACTTGTTCCCCACGTCTTGTGTGTCAGAGAGGCAGAGCGTCAACAGTGATATGAATACCTTAAAGCAAGGGTAACCAATTTAAAATCATTGGGGTCCGAATAAAGAATATCAACAACCAGTAAATGTCTAGAGACATTTTTGATTATAATCTGTTACTTTAAACAGAATTTAACGCTGAAATAAAATCCACGTTAGACACTAAATTTGTAAATAAAAATGTATAAAAAAAAAAGAAAGGCATTTTCCCATTTTAAAATCTAAAGGGTTTTTGAAGTAGAGAACAACAGTCGTTCAGTTTGGTATAGAGACAATTTCCTGATTGTGCTGCTGAAGATTCTCAGTTAGACACTGTCGTCAGACAACATGCGGTAATTTCTAAATGTTTTAAATCAGGTTTGGTCTGGATTAGCCAGCAGGTGGGTCCAGATCTGGACCGCGGTCCGCTAATGCATGACCTCTGCTTTAAAGTGACATGTGCCTTGGATTGGGATGATTTTGTTTTCTCTCACCGTTGTTGCTTTCGGTTCTGTTGCTCTGAGTTGCACCTGCGGCAGACAAGCATCGCTCCAGGGCCGCCAGCGTCAGCAGGAAGAGGCCGGTCTGGGATGCAAACACACACAGGAAGCCGCTGAGGCGACACAGGGAGCTGCTCTCCCACTCCACCCCGTACCTGCCACAGATGAGGATTTAAAGACCGAACAGGCAAACAGATCAGGTGGTTTTCATTCCACTCAGATTTCATTTCAAACCTCCAGAAGCTGCCGAACGTCCAGGCGTCCACCGCCGCCAGCCAGCCGCCCCACACGCCCATCAGCCCGTTCACCAGAGCCAGCAGGCCAATCAGGAGCTTGGGGGGTGTGACCCTGCTTGCTGGAGAAAAGAAGACGGAGAGGACCACAAGACCGTTGCTGACCAATGAGATTCCAGCGATGAGCCAGACCCCGCCTCTGATCATCCAGCTGCCAAGCAGACGGAGGCAGGGACGAAACGGTCCTGAGAGAAAGTCAAACCGTCACTTTAAAAACAGACAAACTGGCAACCTCCACCAAAACCTCCTCATCTAGTCAAAAGATGACTACGTTCTCAATAGTTTGAAATTGTACAACAAACTGAAAAGTCTTTATATAGAAATACTTTAAAAAGGTAAAACAATCCGCTGCAGGATGAGGGTCATGAGAAATTTGATGTAACTTCTTGTTACCTGGAGTTGGGCTGCAGTGAACAGAGTGTTGAGGTTTGGGCTCGTCTTCAAACTGCATGAGAAAATCGTCCCAGTCCTGGTCCACTGTGGACATAAAGCCGTAGGTCAACGTCTGAACTCAAAGCATTTCCATTCATTCCTCGAAGGAACACATTCAGAACTCCAGAACTCCAGAACAAAAAAAGCCATTTTAAATTTTAAATTCGTACAGTTATATGTTTTGAACAAACATAAATCACCAATATTTGAACAACTGAGTATAAATGTTCAAAAACAAATACCTAAAACAGAACTTGGCAATAAAGCATGTCCTAAATTCTACAAAAATGTAGATATAAGATATTCAAAAACAGATTTGGCTCTCAGAGCTCCACTCCAAAAGCTCTCAGGTCCTTTAAAGCAAAAACTAACTTCACAAAAAAAAGAAAAAATTCATAAAATCACCATCAACATGCGTTTTTGTGCTGCTCAATTTGATTTAAATATATAATTTTCAAATATATAAGTTTTAAATCTGTAACAAAGAAAGAGGAGGTGAGGCCCATCAAAGCTGCGTCCTCGGGACACTTTTATTCAGTATCTCCATGTTTTGATAAATACATTTGAATGTTTTAATAATGTTATTTGTATTTGGTCTTCAGTTCAGGATCTATTTTTAATTAAATAATAGCACTTAAAGTGTATATACTTACAAACATACATACATACATACATACATACACAACAATCATTACTGAAACAAGGACTGCAGGAACACAGCAGGAACTTTGGGGCTTTTTAAATGTGCAAACGTCTCTGATGTGGAGGTTCACCTTGGCTGGAAGGGAAAGGAGGATCTATTGCAGTGGAGTCTGCTGCTTCCTCCCTCTCCCAGGATAAACCTCCTTCTTCTCCTCCTTTCTTCTCACAGGAGATGAAGGCACAGCATTGGAAAGCATAAGGAAGCTCCATCACCCTGAGGAGACACTTGCAACTCTTAGCATTTATTGATAGAAGTTTTACAGCATAAACAATAAAAGGCTAATTTACACCCAGGAACATCCTGTTATATTTGCACAGAGTAATAAAAAAAGAAATCAGTCATCAGCGAATCAGAAACCATCATGGTTTTGGTTCTGTTTAAGTTTTGTCTTTGCGTTTTCTTTAGTTTTATATCCATTTTGTGTTATTCTAGTTATTTTTGATTGTATTTGAGTTCTTAGGCATTTCTTGTTTGCCCTCTGTTGCCCTTGTGTGTCAATCTCCTTTTCCTTAGCTCCCTTCTAGACAGCTCTCTCCACACCTGCTCCCAATCTGCTGATGAGCCTGGTCTTTGTTTCTGTCTCCCATGTATACACCTCCTGCTTAGTCATGGGCTGCATTCAAATGCATGGGCTGCGTCCTCCAAAGGCCAGATTCGTAGGCCAATTACGTCATAGTGCCGATAGTTGTTTTAATGGTGCAGATATGTGGCGGTAATGTTTGATTTATCTAAAGGTTTTTATCTTTTACTGGGTAAATGGGTTTGGCTGTAATTTAAGGACAGATTATAATATATATGCAGTGTGGGGACTATAAATCTGATAGGATTTTAATTTTTTAATTTCTGTTTTGCACAATTAGCTTAACTAAGTATTTTTTGTTGTTGAATATAAGAAATTTTGCAGATATATTTTTTATACATACATTGTTTAGATTTACTTATATCCTTCTACCCATTTTATGGAATAGAATACAAAATCTCTTTATTGTCCCACAACTGGGAAATTCTGGTGGTTACAGAAAAAAAAATATTATAGAAAAAAATGGTCACACAAATGTGGACCTTAGAAAAATATATAAGAATAATATACTAGTGAAGAGTTAAAATATAAACAATAAATTAATGTAAAGTGTTTTAACAATATAAAAATGTGCATCTGGAGATTAAATAACCAATATGCAGCTATGGACATTTTTACAGTAATGGATATTTTAAAACAGCAGCAACATCAGAAATGTGCAAAATGCATGTTATTTAACTGACTAAGGTTTCTATCATTACATTTGCTTTTATTTGTTCATGCTCCCGGTGGTTGGAACCTTTATTTCACCTTGGATTCTAATGAGTGTTCACTTTATGATAAAAAAAAGAAAAAAAATTAGAACATTTTCCTATTCTTTTCATTTCTTTGCCCTTGTTTTGAGTATTCATGGTTCTCAGTATTTTGTGGATTTGTGTTTTTGAATTTTTGCTTCGGCTGTGACCTTTTTAAAGTACCACCTTCAGCTTCAGTCTCTGCATTTGGGTCCTGCTCTCAAACCTCCCCCCAACCTGACAAATACCAAATAAATACTTTTTGGTGTAAATCGTCACCTGACTCGTGGCAGATCTTCTCGGGGTATTAACTCCATCAGCTGATCGTTTCCCACCAGCCGAATGCGAGTTAAACTCTGCAGACCAGTAAGAGGGAGAGAAGACAGCTGATTGGACGAAAGGTCCCTGCAGGAACACAAATCACTCCAGTTATTCACACCCAAAGTAATCCCATCAACAGGACCAGGACCTTAAAGCAATGCAGAAAACAAAAACTGAACAGAAAACTCACAGTTTGGAGAGAGCAGTCAGAGCAAAGAACGAGTTTGGCTCCACGGATGATAAACGATTCCAGGATAAATCCCTAAAAGCAGAAAAAGGAATCCCACATTAGTATAACTCGGCAATAACTGAATTAAGGTTTATGAACTGGTGGAAAAAAAGTAAAATGTTTTTCTTTTATGTTTCCAATGTGAGATCATTATTATTTATTCTATGCTTTTTTTTTAGGTGAGAATGTGTTTTAGTTAAACCCAAACATCTGATCGTTTGGTCAAAGTTTCACTAAAACTCTGTGGTGTCCTGAGACCAGATAAGTTTAATATTAAATCAACTGAAACCTTTTTCCTAAAACCCCATGCCTTCTTCCCTGAAACCTGAGCGCTGAATTATTTCCTGAGACCTGAGTGTCCTGAAATGTAGCGCTCCCTGTATTCTAGATGCGTGTTGTAAAAGTGAAATATTTTCAGTATTTGTTGGTGTTATTTGGATGATTAGCTATTTGCTAACTGCTACCAGGAGCAGCAGGGTAACTCCCTTGTTGACTTCGTGTCGTGGCAGCTGCTCCACCAACCAGCGGACCACCTTGATAGGAGATCGGCACTTCCATTTGGAAGCACTTAAAGTAGATTACAGTTGGATCATGGGTCAGGATCCAAGGACTAATTAAACCTTCAAAGCGTGTGTCCTTACAGTGAGCGAAGGCTCATCAGCCCCGTGAAGGTGTTCTCCCTCAGCTCCTCTATCTCGTTATGGTGAAGATCACTGAAACACAAACACACAGTGATCAGCCAACAGTTTTTCCATGGGTCCACCTTTATCTCCTCCACCAAAGCATTTTCATTCCTTCTGATTTGCCTTAAACAGACAACGGCGCTGCTAATTATTCCCATGATGCACAGCTGGATGCATTTTACCGGTTGCTATGGTAACCAACAACTTGATAAATGCGCTTAACAGGCTTCAGAGGCTGACAAAGGAACCCAGAAACCCCAGAAAGAGAAAGATAAGCTTTAATTAGATAAAATGAAGATAAACCTCACATCTTCTGGAGGCTCTCACAGCCAGAGAAGCTTGGAAGAGTCTGGATCTTGTTATACGAGAGGTCGCTGCAGACACAAAGACAGTTTTAGCTGTCAGCAGCTGTCAAGGATGTCCGACACACCCTAAGCGGATCAGTGTGCAGCACATGAAAGTGGAAACATTTCTGCTTGATGGTGAGAGGCTTACAGCAGCTGGAGGTTTGGAAGCTCCTCACACATGAAGCCGGGTAGAGAAGTGATCTGAGCTCCAGTGATGGTCCTAAAGCACAGATAGGCAGACAAAAGGAAACCTGTAACATCTGTTTATATACCCTTTTTACCCTCATCTAGTCCTACTTAATCTATATGTGTATGTAACCTTTATTTAACCAGGTATGTCTCATTGGGCTTACAAATCTCCTTTACAAGCGAAACGTCTGCCTAATTAAAGCTACGGTGATTTTGATCCATCTATCAAATTGGACATGGATTTTGAAAAGTGCTGGTCCAATACTGGTCTTATAAATACTTAAAAAGCATAAATTAACAGTTTTATTGTGTTTTTTCATAATATTATAACACCATATTTAAATGTTATCGAGCAGCATTGCAGATGAAGAAGCTTTAGAAGGCAAAATTTAATATGCTTTAAAGGCTAAATGGTAAATGGTAAATGGCATGTACTTATATAGCGCCTTTATTCAAGTTAGGAGACTTGACCAAAGCGCTAAAAACATGACATATTTAAAATATATATATATATATATATATATATATATATATATATATATATATATATATATATATATCATAATAAATACATGGGAATTTAATAGTGTTGCACCAATACCAGTATCAGGTGGGGCCCTAATCCAGAACTAAAATGGTGGTATTAGTACCTGCTTCAAAAAGGTAGGCAGCAGCTTGACAAAGCCATGATGGCAATTATTTTTCATCCAAGTAGTATGCAGTTCTTCAGATATACACACACATCAATTTCAAACAGATAGTATCGGTACTGGCCGAAAGTGCACAGCCAGGTATCGCATATCGGTAACAGGGCCAATAAATGGCATCGGCGCAACACTAGAATTTAATGATATAAATGTTTGTTTGGGATTGTTTTAAAACATGCTCTGTTCTGGGTATATTTTTATCCTCTTGCTTTCATCCTACTGATGACAGCAGCTAGCAACAAAATCATTAGCTTATTTTACTGCTTGGGTTGAACACCCAATTTTGGGCCTCCAAAACAAACCAAAAGCAATCCAACTCAGTTTAAACGTAATAGCCTAAAACTAACTGCTGGTTAAATTATCTTAGTTTATTAAATAAACCCACAACAGATCAAATATAAATAAATTTAACCTTAGATTACTAGCTGATATGTACTAGCATCTGTTACGTGCTAGCTCTCAGTCACACAGTGTTAAAGTCGTAGGGAAATGGCCGTTCCAACTTTGCATTTCCAAATTCTCCCGAGTGATGCACGACTTTACATGAGTGAATAAAGTGAATGTGATTGGTTGATTATCAAGGGGGCGGGATTGTTGTGACGGAAGGTTTGCAAGCAAGTTTGATTGTGTCCGGTTTGTCGGAAGCATCTTGCTAACCAGTTAGCAACTTAGTGCTAGTAGGTTCCCAATGGGAAATTCCATTGGGACCAAGTAGCACTAAATTGGTGACTTAGAAACGACACTGTCAAGGAACGCTATGGACAGAGGAAACATGCAAGAGGAGGAGAGTTTAGTGTCGGAGGTCGTGGATGAGTCTCCGCCGTCAGACCTTTTTTATTTAGAGGAGGAAAGCGGGGACAAAGTTGTCGTGGAAGAGGACGCCAGTGCGGCAGAAGTTTGGTTTGGTGATATATGATTGGCCGAATTTAGGTGTACAACTAACTGGCCTGCATAAGATAACGAGAAAAAGAACACACATTTTAAGACAGGATTTATTTTAGAAATTGAAATTTTCTAAATCTTGGGACAATATTGTCTGATAAAGAGTACATTTATATAGATGTTTAAGCCAAAATGATTTGACATTGAAAATACAATTACCCTACGACTTTAATATCAAGCTAATTCAGCTGAATGAGGAAAAAGAGCAAATACGTGTTTTACATTTGGTTTATTAGGCATCCAAAGGCTTCTCCAGTGATCTTTTTCTCGTATTACTGAGTGAAAAAAAAAAACTACTCTCAGCAACACACTAATCTGGATCGATCTTCGGTTCATTGCAGACCTAAAGTTAGAGATTTTGGTTGTTTTCAGGCGATTGTTGCTTCTTGAGATCTTTCAGACATCACAGAGATTCTATTTGATTCGTTATGTCTGCTGTCAGGTAGTAATCAGACCTGGGTTTGAATTTGTTAAACTGAGCTAACCTTTTTAAAAAATGTAGCTTAATCAAAGTCAATCCATAATTTAAAAAACGAAGGGAACATTTAATCTCCCCAAAAGTCAAGGTTGGTTTTACAGCTTATTTCCTAAAAAGAAATCATCCTTTTCAAAAAATGTTTTAGTTGATTAACTAAAACATTGAATTTAAACAGATTAATCAACTGAAACATTATAAGTGTGACAACAAAACAGAAGAAATCTGTAAGAGGATAAAGCTTTTGGAACCACAGAAAATGCTAATTTTAAAGCTGGACAATAGAAAAATGTGGGATGGTTTGTTTGGTTGCAATATGTTTTTCCACCTACTGGTTACAGTTGAACACACCACCTTCAGAAAGGAGTTTGGATGGAACATTACATGAAAATAAACTGTGTAAAATGTTTATTATGACATGGAAATTTGGCCCACTACAGGAAGGGAAAAAAATGTATTTTAATTTCAGGCCAGGGCTGCAGAAAAATAAAGCTACAGCCTGCTAGATAGGATAATAACTGCAGTGTTAATAAAAACAGTTTGATTTGGTGTTTAGTTCTGAAACCCCACAGTGATGTGAGCTACAACAGCAAATAGAAAGGAAACATTCCTGTGAGGGTGTGTGTGTGCGTCTTACAGGCTCTCCAGACTCTTGGTTCCTGTCAGATCTGGAAACTCTGTGAGTTCTGCTGCTCCATTCAGAGATCTGAGAGAAAAACCAGGCAGAGTTCAAGCTGGGAGAAGCAGATTTGGAGGAAACAGAAAATACTCTGGCCGCCTTTCAGTTTCTGAGTTACATTCTTTGTGTAATTAGCACCTGATTTAATGAGGCTCGGGCTAAATACTGAGTCACCTTAAACTGACCTTTTACTTTCCGCCTGTGGGTGAAAACAAGCTCAGAGGTTCAACTGGCTACTCTGGGAGTGCAGAGAGGAATCATACTGTTAATGCGACCTAGATGTGAACATTTTTGATGCACCACAGGCGAAGATAAACTACGGAAGCCGAGGGCGGTCGTTTCCCTCGGATACTTTTTCAAGAAGGTTTCCTCAAGAAAACAAGTTAATTTTCTCATTACCTAATTGTAACAAAACCATTGTCTCGTGATAACGAGATGATTGGTGTGTGTTAAAACTGATTACATCCTTCAATACCACAACAGCGGGAGAGGATTTATAAGTTAAGCCATGGCAGCCAATGTGCAATTATGAAAATAATCTTGTGTTTAACTTTTAGGTAACAAGATGAAGTTGTTGGTTTGATGATTTGCTTTTACTTCTGATTTATAAGCAATAAGACCTATGCCTCCAGTGCCTTTGCGCCGGGTGTTTTCTGAACAGCCCTGGTGTTAACAGGTATAAGATGCATTAACCCTCAAAATGAGTCCAGATTAAAGATTTTCATTGAAAGACAGATGTTTTTTCTACTCTATTCTATGCAATCCAATCATCCACCATGACCTGAGAATGAGTGAAAAGAAATAGGAAACTAAAAAATTTATTATTTGTGCACACGCTGTACCACAACTGCACAACTACGGGCCTCGCAGGCATGGATGGACTGGGAATCCAGGGCTGCTGGCCTGCCTCATTCATTACTCATACAGCTTAATTATCTTGTTATCTCGAGAAATCAATAACTGTTTTCTTGTGATAACGAGATAATTATCTTGTTATCTCGAGAAAACAACCTTTTAAATGTGATAATGAGATAGTTATGTCGGTATCTCGAGAAAACATAGGTAAAAAAAAGTTGACTATGACTGCTCTCAGCTTCCGTACAAAACACACAATTTTCTTGACATATTGTTTTAGTTTGGAAAACAGCTATATATATGAAGGAAAAATCTGTTGTCATGACTTGGCATAGCTTTAACAGCAAACTGTTATTTGACAAGTCACAAGATAAAAAGGCTGACTTTTAAAAATGGAAGTCCAGAAACTTCCAAGTAACCTAAAAATCCAAAATGGCGGCAGTCTGTATGTAACATTACAAAGCATTTTATTTCCATTTTTGGTTACATTCACAAACTCTGTTTTGTATCTATTTGTGAACTTAGCCTTAGCCTAGTCAAAGACAACTTCGCAACCAACTTAATACAAACATAAAAGTCAGGAAATAACTGCTGGTTAAACATTTGTAGTTTGTTAAAAAATAAAAATAAAAATAAAAATACCCTCAGACACAGTCGATATGTGCTAGCAACCATTGACATACACTTATATAAAAAATAAATGTTTTACAAGAATTTTTTTGAAATCATTTAGTGCATTTAAATATTCTTAGTGGGGTTAAGCGTAATGGAATATTCTCATAGTATGTACACTGCTCAAAAAAATTAAAGGAACACTTTGAAAACACATCAGATCTCAATGGGGCTAAAAATCATGCTGTTTATTTCTACTGATGTGGACTTGGTGATATTTTAGGAACAAAAGGATGCCACATCTTTTGATGGAAATGAAAATTATTAACCTAAAGAGGGCTCAATTCAAAGACACCCCAAAAATTACAGTGAAAAAATGATTCAGCAGGCTAGTCCATTTTGCAACTCAAAATGGAGTTCAGTAATTTGTATGGCCCCCACATGCGTGTATGCATGCCTGACAACATCAGGGCATGCTTCTAATGAGACCACAGATGGCGTTGTGGGGTATCTCCTCCAAGATCTGGACCAAGGCATCACTGAGCTCCTGGACAGTCTGAGGTGCAACCTGGCGGCGTCAAGTGGATCGAAACATAATGTCCCAGAGGTGACATGGATTTAGGTCAGGCGAGCGTGGGGGCCAATAAATGGTATCAATTCCTTCATCCTCCAGGAACTGCCAGCATACTCTCGCCACATGAGGTCGGGAAATTGTCGTGCACCAGCAGGAACCCAGGACCCACTGCACCAGCAAAGGGTCTGACAATGGGTGCAAGGATTTCATCCCGATACCAAATGACAGTCGGGGTGCCCTTGTCTAGCCTGTAAAGGTCTGTGCGTCACTCCATGGATACGCCTACCCAGACCATCACTGACTCACCACCAAACCGGTCATGCTGAAATATGTTACAGGCAGCATAAAGTTCTCCACAGCTTCCCAAACCCTTTAACGTATGTCACACGTGCTCAAGGTGAACCTGCTCTCATCTGTGAAAAGCACACGGCGCCAATGGCGGACTTGCCAATTCAGGTGTTCTGTGGCAAATGCCAGTCGAGCTCCACGGTGCCAGGCAGTGAGCACAGGGCCCACTAGAGGATGTCAGGCCCTCAGGCCACCCTTGTGAAGTCTGTTTCTGATTGTTTGTCAGAGACATTCACACCAGTGGCCTGCTGGAGATCATTTTCTAGGGCTCTGGCAGTGCTCCTCCTGCTCCTCCTTGCACAAAGGAGCAGATACCGGTCCTGCTGATGGGTTATAGACCTTCTACTGCCCTGTCCAGCAGTCCCTCTGCTGCATACCTAACCAAATCAATATCCCAGAAGTTTAATTAACTTGATGCTATACTCTGATTACAAAGCGTTCCTTTAATTTTTTTGAGTAGTATATATATACTGAATAGATACTATATGTACCGTAAATTCTCTAATATAGGCCCGGGCCTTTATTTCACTCAAGTGCATCGCGGTCCAGGCCTTTATTGGATA
>NW_015150690.1:771826-780613 GCF_000732505.1 Cyprinodon variegatus
GTTTTGTACAATGTTACATTTCATATCACTAAAGCCAGTTGTTCTTTAAATCCATCCAACCGCTTTTGTGTGTCATTTAAACACCCCACTATGCTCCCATAGCCAAACCTATTGGCCCATTTATCTAAAATACTTAATACCCTTCTTTACTGTGTTACACTTGCACAAAGGAGCAGATACCGGTCCTGCTGATGGGTTATAGACCTTCTACTGCCCTGTCCAGCTGTCCCTCTGCTACATACCTAACCAAATCAATATCCCAGAAGTTTAATTAACTTGATGCTATACGCTGATTACAAAGCGTTCCTTTAATTTTTTTGAGTAGTATATATATACTGAATAGATACTATATGTATATATACATATACACACATATATATATATATATATATACACACACCAGCAGGTTAGGGTAGAAGGTCGACCACCCCAAGATGGCGCCCGTAATTTCTGTCCCAACCGTCAATGCGGTGTCCACTCTTACATGTCTGTTAGAAACTGCTACCTGCTAGCTCTCAGTCACACAGAGCTAATATCAAGCGAAACCAGCAGAATAATGACACATAGTTTAGAATCTTGTTGAACATTTAAATATATTTCAGGTGTGGTATGTCACCAAGGCTGCACCAGTGGTCTTTTGTCATGTTTTTCAGAGAAAAAGAAAACGGTCAACCTTAAAATAGTTAAAGACTTAATACCAAATAGTTAAGGTTTTTTTTAAGGAAAATGTGAATGAAAACAGAACTAGCCCACCCAAATATATACCCAGCCTGGGGTCTTTCTGCATGGAGCTGAATGAGGAAGTCAAAACATCTCATTAGGTATAGAATAACTGAAGACATTTCATTGTTTGACTCCTGGGTCTCTCTTTGTCTCTGAGTAGCTGTGATTTCCTGGTCATATTTCCAGACTACCCTGCCTCCTGCTGAAGGGCAAGCCCTGCCACCACCATCAACAATTAATAGGGGATAATTTATAAAACAGTGTGATAGCATCAGCTTAAAGTGTGCAATAGTTCTCACACAATCTAATCTGCATTTTCTAACTGGAGCGTGTTATTATATAGTTAATGGTTTAGCCTGACTAAGAAATCCTAGTTTTCTTACATTTTTCATCATGAATTGACTTACTTCATGCTTAGGTTTGAATATGCAGAAAAGGAGCAAACATTGGCTTCCAAACGTCTAATATGAGAACGTGTTAAAACCTAATAAGCCTTTAAGTTTCTAACAGAGTCGAGTGTTTTCCTCACAGTGTCCGAAGCTCTGGCAGGTTCTGAAAGGCCGACCGTCCCACAGACTGAATTGGATTGTCGTAGAAAAATCTGATTGAGACAAAACAAACATTCACTGTTTCACCAGACAATAAATAGAATCAGTAAAGAAAAATAAAAGATTTTTTAAAACATCTGGCACACAAGGACTAAAAAACAAAACTTAAACTAAGAATGCACAGATTGAAAAATTCAGGACGCTTTCTCCTTGTGCATTATAAATTATATGTATACAAATCTTAGTGTTTTTGAAATGCTCTTTTTTACACATTTATTTCCTTTTCCAGATGGGGTTAGTTTTGTTGAAATCTTATTTTATAAAGAAAATGGTGCCCTTTTGTATCATTGTAGCCCTTTCAATAAAATCTCAAAATATAAAAGGAAACACGTAAACACAATATAGCTTAATTTAAATCAAAACTATGTGAAATCAAACTGTCTACTTAGGAAGCAACACTGATTGACAATCAGTTTTACGTGCTGTTGTGCAAAGAAAATAGACAACAGGTAGAAATTGTTGGTTATTAGCATGACACTCTATATAAGAGATGTTCTGCAGGTGGGGACCACCGACCGTCTCTTAGTACCTATGCTTTCTGGATGATGGTTTGGTCACTTTCGAAAGTTGGTGGTGCTTTCACACTCGCGGTAGCATGAGACTGACTCTACAACCCACATAAGTGGTGCAGGTAGTGCTGCTTATGCAGGATGACACATCAACATGAGCTGTGGGAAAAAGGTTTGCAATCTCTGTGCTACCAGGAGACAGGCCAGTACACCAGGAGACGTTGAGGAGGCCGTAGGAGGGCAACAACCCAGCAGCAGGACCTCTACTTCCACCTTTTTGTAAGGAGAAACAGAAGGAGCACTGCCTGAGTCCTGCAAAATGACCTCCAGTAGGCCACAGATGTGAATGTCTGCACAAATGGTTAGAAACAGACTCCATGAGGAGGGTATACTGAGCCTCATCTTGACCTGACATTACTTGGAAGTAGTCTGTTTTTTCACTTTAATTGTGTGACTCTTTTTTCTTGTCAGCACATTCACCTTTGTACAAAACAAAGTATTCAATGAGAATATTTAATTCTTTCAGATCTAGGATGTGATATTTCAGTGTTCCCTTTATTCTATTTTTTTTTAGCAGAGTATAAATGTATGTCATTAAACAAAGAAAACAGAACATTTGTTATTATTGGTACCTACAAAGAGATCAGTGAGGGGTTCCCAGTGAAGGCATGTTCTGGAATGGACTGGATGTTGTTGCTATGAAAACCTCTGAAAAGAAAGACAGGAGAAATTACAATTTTCCCTTTTTTTCTTTTGCTTTTGCCTTTTTAACCCAAAGTTTCAGACTTACAGCTCTTTGAGGTGACTGAGAGAGCGGATGGCTGTAGGAAACTCAACCAGGCTGTTGTAGTTTAAATCCCTGAGAAAAACACAACAACAAAAAAAACACTTAGAAGACAACTCTTCCTGCTTCGACATTCTCTCATCTAGTTACTGCTTCCATGCATGACGAGTTTATCTAAATAAACAAGACTGCTATTACACAATGAAAGTGGCACTGTATTTTATATCTCACTTTATCAACAAGTGAATTAGCTACATATCAAGGTAACCTTTATGCTTTCACGGTTTTATTTATGGCTGATTAATTTTGAGCGGACCATTCAAGACTGGGAGTTTGGTCTCTAACATTGATATCAGTTGGACACTCTAACCAAGTAATATTGGGGTCATTGTCAAAAACCCAGGAACCTGCAACTCCTTAGATGATTTCCTCCACTGGTTCTAAATTTAGACTGACAAATTTGGTGCTTAAAAAGTTGAAATGCCTGAGAATAATGTCAGCATGCTCTAAATATGCCAAAATAATAACATAGCATTTCTAAATCTGGGCATTCTCAAGAAAGGCATTGTGTAAAACTGTGCTCTGTTCCTGGTACTCTGGCCTTGTAAACTTTTGTTAGACTGTATTTTTGCTGTGCTACAACAAGAGTCTGATTATCTGCAGAGAGACAGTAAAGGCTAATCTTATCTCATTTTATCATTGTCTTGTTTTATTACCTCTGTACAGTGAATTATCTGCCACAAGCTGGTCCCACCAAATCTACAAATGGGTTGTAAGGGACTGAACTCTAAAACAGAGGAGGAGGCTGTATAAAAGCATTAACTTATTACAGCGCTGGAGTAGAGTCAGATTAGAACAGGGCGTAGCATCTCTAGTGATTAGAGAAAATCTGAAACCCTTTTGTAAGACAGGGAACACCTTGCCCATTGCTGTTGACATGGGAAATGTTTCATTTTGACCAATGCAACACTGTAACTTTTAGCCACAAAGGGCATTAGAACTGAAACTTCAATGTTTAGTGCCCCACTGTATACACTGCAGTAGGGCTGCAACTAACGATTATTTTTGCAAATCAATAAATCTCTCGTTTATTTCTTTTGATTAATCGATTAATAATCAGATAGCCAAAGGTTTAAATAGAAACAGATTAAATTAAAACTTTTCTACATGAGGAGTTCTGGATAGAGCATATAGACAGATGAAAGCAATTCCTTTGTTAAATTGAAAATGTTTACATATTTCTTTATACAATTTTATAATTGCTGCTCTAAGTGGGTTGCTCAGTAAGCTAAAAGCACGTTTTAGAGTCTCTACACACTGGTCAATGATTATTCGATTACTAAATTAGTTTAATATTATTTCAATAATCAATTAAGCGGATTAATAGTTTCAGCCCTTAACTGGTTAATTAGTCAGAATTAGAGGTCAGTAATCTAAAAGCAGACCAGCAGATCTACAAGTCATTGGGTTCCGAGCAGACAAGGCCCTCTAGATTAAATCTTACTTCAGTCAACCAATAATAACCATTAGATTTGTTATTTGAGCTTCTATTTGGCAAATAGAGGTTCCCAAATCCTGAGGGAGGTTGGAAGCATGGAGTCAGAGGGGTCCATGTTCTCCCTCTCCATTGACAATGCGGCTGTTGGTAACTGTGACCGTAAGGTCTCTGGTGCCCGTCGTGACAGCAATCCCTGAACCTGATGATGGCGCCCGGATGTAAGGGATGCCGTCAAGCTGAAGAAGGAGGCTTACCTGGCCTTGTTAGCTAGTGGGATTCCAGGGAGGCACTGGCAGGCCAACCGTGCTGCAGCTTCTGCTGTCTCATTAGGCAAAAACTCAGGTCTGGGAGGAGTTCGGATAAGCAATGGAGAACTATCCGTCGGCCTCAAGAGTGTTCTGGCAAACTGTCCGGCACCTTAGGATGGGGAAGCAGTGCTTCACCAACACTGTTTACAGTGCAGGTGGGAAGCATCTGACCTTGCCTGGGGATGTTGTCAACGGCAGAAGGAATACTTTGAGGATCTCCTCAATCCCATCGACACGTCTTCTGACGAGAGTACAGAAGCTTGGGACTTGCCTATCAACCAAGCTGAAGCCACTGAGTTGTTAGAAAGCTTCTTGGTGGCAAGGCTCTGGATCTTGTAGGACTGTCTTGGCTAACACCTCTCTGCAGCACCGTGTGGCAGCCGAGGACAGTATCCCTGGATTGGCATACCTGGGTAGTGGTCTCTCTCTTTAAAGAGAGGATCAGGGGTGTGCTCCAATTAGAAAGGGATCCCACTCCTCAGCCTCCCCAGTAAAGTCTACTCCAGGGTGCTGGAGAGGAGGATCTGGCTGATAGTCGAACCTCAGATCTAGGAGGGTCAATGCGGTTTTCATCCTGGTTGCGGCTCACTGGACCAGCTCTATACCCTTCATTGGGTGGTAGAGGGTTTGTGGGAGTTTGCCCAACCAGCCCACATAGGTTTTTTGGATTTCGAGAAGGTATTCAACCGTGTCCATTGTGGTGTCCTGAGGGGGGTACTCCAGGAGTATGAATTCCGGAGCCCTCTCTTAAGGGCTTTCTTTTTCTGTATGACAGCAGGAGCTTGGTTCGCATTGCGGGCAGTAAGTCAGATCTGTTCCCAGCGCACAATATGCCTATTTCTTGTTTGGTACCTTACCGGCACGTTCAGTTTGTATGTCCGCCATTGTGGAAAACGACTCGTGAAGATGGACCAGCTAGAACAGGGAGATGTGCGAAAACGTTGGGACCCTTTTTCCACCTGGATCCCCACTCTTTTTCGCCCTCATTTCCCCCTGTTGTCTCACAAACTTGCCCCTTGCATTTTTTACTTCCTCACCTCGGCCATATCTAGACCCACAGCTAGTGGGTCCCTCTAGCGCTGTGGCATGGAATTACATAGCGCAGACCATGCTTCAAAATTTGGGGATAAATCAAAAATATCTGCATCATACCTGTGACAAGCTTACTGCGACACAGTATAACAAGCCCTTTACACTGTGAATAGCTGTCTTTTCTAATACCTTAACAAAACTTTACCCACTCTCCACTAAAAAAAAAATCAGATGACTTTTGGTTTTAATATGAACTGACCATCTTTGCAGTGCGGTCGTGACTTTAAGCTGAAAAATATTTCACATAAATGTTTTTTTTTTTCCATTAACATGTTTTGCTTTAATCAAAAACCAACAAAAAAACAAGGGTCCCTCCTTCCTCCTCTTTCCTTTCATCACCAGTAGAGACTAGAGCATTCCTCCAGTCGACATGTGCTTTCAATTAGGTCCTCTCATCCATCTCTGGGATGCAGGTGGCTGTTCCACAGACACACACAAGTGCTCTGAGCTGAATGAAGCTGCCACATTGTGAAAATACCATTAAATTGAAATTGTTTCAATCTGGTTCTGAGCATGTGAGTTCATGTGTGTTGAGAGGATCACTGCTAACAACAATAGCGGGCAGCGTTCTTTTCAAAGATTTTTTAATGGGGTATGGAGTGTCCTGATTGCAGATGTTTCATGAGATCGACAAACCGTTTGAAGATTTCATAGTGTTTTATCGTAAGCTTATTAAATTTAACTGAAAGTGAATCAAGCTCAGGTGTGAAGGTAAGAGTCACATTTATTTATCAAATAGGCAGAAATGGTGTTTATATCCATTTTGTTTTGTTTCCAATTTCCCTCCAGGCTGCTTATTTCAAAGGGGGAGTCTGGTAGTCCATGGAAAAAGTAAGTAATTTACATTGTGTTTGGCTAATTTCTTCCCAATTTAGCGCTACATTTGGATGGAAACCCCTATGATTGCCGAAAATTAGTCCAGAAAAACAGATTCAGGAAAAAGGACACTGTTGGGTAGCTGAATGAGTTGAGCTGTCAGATCAGCATGCAGCTCAGCAATGGAAAATGAAACGATTATTAATATGAACTGGACTGGAATGAATCCAGTTTAATATTACTGTAAAGGGTGTGGACCTGTTTTTAAAAAAGGCAGCATTTTGTGTTGCAATGAATCGATATTGAGGTGGAATTTTGGCTTTATTGGAAAATGGTTTAAATGTTGATGTTGACATTCTACAATGAACAATGAACTGGTGACCTGTCCAGGGTCTAACTCCNATTAGAAAGGGATCCCACTCCTCAGCCTCCCCAGTAAAGTCTACTCCAGGGTGCTGGAGAGGAGGATCTGGCTGATAGTCGAACCTCAGATCTAGGAGGGTCAATGCGGTTTTCATCCTGGTTGCGGCTCACTGGACCAGCTCTATACCCTTCATTGGGTGGTAGAGGGTTTGTGGGAGTTTGCCCAACCAGGCCACATAAGTTTTTTGGATTTCGAGAAGGCATTCGACCATGTCCATTGTGATGCCCTGAGGGGGGTACTCCAGGAGTATGAATTCCGGAGCCCTCTCTTAAGGGCTTTCTTTTTCTGTATGACAGCAGCAGGAGCCTGGTTCGCATTGCGGGCAGTAAGTCAGATCTGTTCCCAGTGCATGTTGGTCTTCGCCTGGGCTGCCCTTTGGTACCGGTTCTGTTCATTACATGTATGGAGAGAATTTCTAGGTTTAGCCACAGACCAGATAGTGTCTGGTGACGGAACCTGAGGATATCATCTCTGCTGTTTGGAAATGATGTTGTTGTGTTGGCCTCATCAAACCAGGATCTTGTTAACGAGTGAGGGACAGATGGAACGTGAGCTTGATAGATGGAAAGTCGGTAGTGATGCGGTTGCTGTGTGGAGCTGAGTCAGGGGACAAAGCTGCTGATTTACCAATTGATCTAGGTTCCCACCCATACCTATCGTCATGAGATCTGAGTAATGACCGAAAGGACAAGATTGCAAATACAAGTTGCCGAAATGAGTTTCCTTCGCAGGGTGGCTGGGCGCACCCTTTGAGATCGCGTGAGGAGCTCAGTTACCCGAGAGGAGCTCGGAGTAGAGTCGATGCTCCTCCATGTCTAAAGGAGCCAGCTGAGTTGGCTCGGCATCTTTTCCAAAACCCTCCTGGTCGTTCCAGGCATGTCCTAGTGGGAGGAGGCCTCGTTGATGGCCCAGTACACGCTGGAGGAATAATGTCTCTGAGCTGGCCTGGTGTTGCATCAGGGTACCCTTCAGAGCAGCTGGAGGAGGTGTGTATGGATCAGGAAGTCTGTGCATCTCTGATTAGACTGCTGCCTCTGTGACCCAGCCCCCAATAAAGCGGAAGAAAATGGATGGATGGATGGATTTTGGCAAATGTTGGTTACCTGAATTAGTAACTTAAAAATGTATATTTTCACAGCTAAAACATTTGATGTAACATTTAAGTAAGAGCTGAGGGCAAGGAACAAACAAATCTGTTGACTTGATTTACAGATTCAGGCATTTCTATTGGCAGTTATCGTACACCATACAAACACATCATTACTGGTTTTGTCCATCTAAAAACTGATTTATACTCAGAAACCAGGTCGTCTGCATATGTGTCGCAGTTAACGCAGATATGCTCCTGCCCCTTCCGCAGACACTCTGGTGAACCTCTCTGAAATTGTAGGTGACTACAGACAGTGCCACCGACAGGAAGCCTCTGATTTTTCAAAACTACATCTGTTCCACAATATGCCTATTTCCTGTTTGGTACCTTGTTCAGTTTGTATGTCCGCCATTGTGGAAAACGACTCGTGAAGATGGACCAGCTAGAAGAGGGAGATGTGCGAGAACGTTGGGACCCTTTTTCCACCTGGATCCCAGCTCTATTTCGCCCTCATGTCCCCCTGTTGTCGCACAAACTTGCCCCTTGCATTTTTTACTTCCTCACCTCGGCCATATCTAGACCCACAGCTAGTGGGTCCCTCTAGTGTTGTGGCATGGAATTACATAGCGCAGACCATGCTTCAAAATTGGGCATACCGTATTTTCACGACTATAAGGCGCACTTAAACGTCTTTTTTTTTCCTCAAAATGTGCGGTGCGCCCTATGGTGCGGTGCGCCCTATGGTGCGGTGCGCCCTATGTGTGTTGTAACTGCGACTTTTGAGACCACCTCATTGAGGAGATGATGAAAGAGTGGCTGAATGTAAGGAGACCAGGTGTTTTTTTTTTTTCACTCATCACCATCGCTGTTAATATGTGACTCCATGCGTGCCCATCTCACAGCTGATGTGAAACACATGGGGAAACAAATTAACC
>NW_015150690.1:781217-792962 GCF_000732505.1 Cyprinodon variegatus
GACACGTCTTCTGACGAGAGTACAGAAGCTTGGGACTTGCCTATCAGCCAAGCTGAAGTCACTGAGTTGTTAGAAAGCTTCTTGGTGGCAAGGCTCTGGATCTTGTAGGACTGTCTTGGCTAACACCTCTCTGCAGCACCGTTTGGCAGCCGGGGACAGTATCCCTGGATTGGCATACCTGGGTAGTGGTCTCTCTCTTTAAAGAGAGGATCAGGGGTGTGCTCCAATTAGAAAGGGATCCCACTCCTCAGCCTCCCCAGTAAAGTCTACTCCAGGGTGCTGGAGAGGAGGATCTGGCTGATAGTCGAACCTCAGATCTAGGAGGGTCAATGCGGTTTTCATCCTGGTTGCGGCTCACTGGACCAACTCTATACCCTTCATTGGGTGGTAGAGGGTTTGTGGGAGTTTGCCCAACCAGCCCACATAGGTTTTTTGGATTTCGAGAAGGTATTCAACCGTGTCCATTGTGGTGTCCTGAGGGGGGTACTCCAGGAGTATGAATTCCGGAGCCCTCTCTTAAGGGCTTTCTTTTTCTGTATGACAGCAGGAGCTTGGTTCGCATTGCGGGCAGTAAGTCAGATCTGTTCCCAGCGCACAATATGCCTATTTCTTGTTTGGTACCTTACCGGCACGTTCAGTTTGTATGTCCGCCATTGTGGAAAACGACTCGTGAAGATGGACCAGCTAGAACAGGGAGATGTGCGAAAACGTTGGGACCCTTTTTCCACCTGGATCCCCACTCTTTTTCGCCCTCATTTCCCCCTGTTGTCTCACAAACTTGCCCCTTGCATTTTTTACTTCCTCACCTCGGCCATATCTAGACCCACAGCTAGTGGGTCCCTCTAGCGCTGTGGCATGGAATTACATAGCGCAGACCATGCTTCAAAATTTGGGGATAAATCAAAAATATCTGCATCATACCTGTGACAAGCTCACTGCGGCACAGTATAACAAGCCCTTTACACTGTGAATAGCTGTCTTTTCTAATACCTTAACAAAACTTTACCCACTCTCCACTAAAAAAAAAATCAGATGACTTTTGGTTTTAATATGAACTGACCATCTTTGCAGTGCGGTCGTGACTTTAAGCTGAAAAATATTTCACATAAATGTTTTTTTTTTTCCATTAACATGTTTTGCTTTAATCAAAAACCAACAAAAAAACAAGGGTCCCTCCTTCCTCCTCTTTCCTTTCATCACCAGTAGAGACTAGAGCATTCCTCCAGTCGACATGTGCTTTCAATTAGGTCCTCTCATCCATCTCTGGGATGCAGGTGGCTGTTCCACAGACACACACAAGTGCTCTGAGCTGAATGAAGCTGCCACATTGTGAAAATACCATTAAATTGAAATTGTTTCAATCTGGTTCTGAGCATGTGAGTTCATGTGTGTTGAGAGGATCACTGCTAACAACAATAGCGGGCAGCGTTCTTTTCAAAGATTTTTTAATGGGGTATGGAGTGTCCTGATTGCAGATGTTTCATGAGATCGACAAACCGTTTGAAGATTTCATAGTGTTTTATCGTAAGCTTATTAAATTTAACTGAAAGTGAATCAAGCTCAGGTGTGAAGGTAAGAGTCACATTTATTTATCAAATAGGCAGAAATGGTGTTTATATCCATTTTGTTTTGTTTCCAATTTCCCTCCAGGCTGCTTATTTCAAAGGGGGAGTCTGGTAGTCCATGGAAAAAGTAAGTAATTTACATTGTGTTTGGCTAATTTCTTCCCAATTTAGCGCTACATTTGGATGGAAACCCCTATGATTGCCGAAAATTAGTCCAGAAAAACAGATTCAGGAAAAAGGACACTGTTGGGTAGCTGAATGAGTTGAGCTGTCAGATCAGCATGCAGCTCAGCAATGGAAAATGAAACGATTATTAATATGAACTGGACTGGAATGAATCCAGTTTAATATTACTGTAAAGGGTGTGGACCTGTTTTTAAAAAAGGCAGCATTTTGTGTTGCAATGAATCGATATTGAGGTGGAATTTTGGCTTTATTGGAAAATGGTTTAAATGTTGATGTTGACATTCTACAATGAACAATGAACTGGTGACCTGTCCAGGGTCTAACTCCACATCTCACCCATAGACTGCTGGAGATAAGCACCCGCCGTGACCCTGACGGAATGAACGGCAGATGGATGGATGTTTATATTTATGAAAGAGATTTATTGTGTCGCCACGGTAACAACCTATATGGTGGAATTAATTACAGCCTGATATGTTTTCATCCAAACTGGGCCTCCAAAGGATGCTTGGGGTTATGCTTCTGCTGGACTTTGCTGCTTGTCATGACCAGCAAACAGGATGTCTGATGGCCTATGGAAAACGTTTTTTTTTCCTGCTATTCTTCCAATAAGTCCAGATCTATAAGGGAAACAAGTTACTGTTGTAGCTTCAACAGATTTTCTGGATCGCTTGTTTTTCATGAGAGAAAAAACCCAAAAAATAAAACAACAACCTGGTGACCCCCTAAAATATATATTCACTCAGCTACTTAATTTAAGTAATTACTTTATTTTTTTTAAAGGAATGTATTTAGATATATATATATTTTTAAATAATTCTAAATGGTTTTTATTTATTTAATGGGAAAATCAATTATTTCACTATGTTTTTATCAATATAAGTTAGATAAATAAATGTTACATATATTTATTAATTTATGAGACGTTCACATTCCTGTATTTCATGATATATTTTGTTTTTCCATACACCTCTGGAATCATAACACAGTGACTGCGAAAAACTAGCTTACATTTGCATTTGGTGTCTCACGACCCCACAGGGCACCCCGACCCCCACTTTGAGGACCCCTGGTTTATGGAACCCATTTTGACGTCATTAGAAGGTTCTCCCTGGTCCATTTGTTGGGTTCCTGGTCATCATGATACTGATTATTCTCTAATGTTCTCCATTAAAACCCTCTGAGGCCAGAAACAAAACAGCTGCATTAAAAATTTGATTAAATCGCCCACAGTGTGACTGTTTTTTTATTTTTTTTATTTAAGGGTCTGACTATAATTTAGATATGAAAACTTTTCATTAGTAGTAAAAAAAACATTTTCCTTCAGCGTTGCAGTACTTTGTGGTTATCTGACAGATAACGTCCCACTAAAATAAATCCTAGTTTGTGGCTGTAACGTAACAACTTTTGGCTACACTTTGGACTTAACCTGCATTCCCACTGTTCAGATTCTTAAATAAAAGTGTTTATTGTTCATTTTCCGCTTCCTGGGAAACGTCTGCATTGGAGTTCTTCCTTCCTGTTGAATCAGAATCTCTCAGGGTTAAACTTGAGCAGAGCAAAGACGGTCGAATGAATTAATTCTCGCTTTCGTTTGTGTTTGTAGTTTTGGGTGAACGTCAAGCGAGGGCTGTGGTTTATTATTGCTGATTGTACAGGTATACAGCCTCCCGACTCACAAATAAACACATGCGGGCCCTTGTGTGCATAATTCCAATTAGCATAGAGCCCGGGCCCACACACAGAGTCGGCTCGTTTCTGCTCAAGTATTTCCAAATGAAGGCAGCAAAGTGTTTAAACCTGGCTTGACTGAGAAAACAGAAACATTTCTGTACACACACACACACGCATTCCTAAGATGACACATAAATACACCAAATCATGCAGGCACGCTCGTTTATATGTTGGCTCCTCGGTTATTTTCTGTAAATACTCCCTACAATAAGCAATTATGTGATTTGGAAAAGAAAAACAAGTGGATGACGATATCAGACAGTGAATTATTCGTCTGATTTACTGATTTATTTTTCTACTGTTTCATTTTGCTGACAGCAAACAGTAATGATGCCTGTATTAATGAAGATATAAACCAAAGACTGAGAAGGAATCCAGATATTTAGGTTAAGAGTTATTTCAGTCTTTAAGAAGAGAAAACATGTTTGATATTCTCGGTACATCCATCACATATCTGCCCATTTAACACGCCATTGCAGATTCTTGAATCCATTTTTATCCCATCAAGCTGCACCCTCACTACAAACAATTAAAATCTAAGTAAGTCCATTTTTCTTAAACTAAGTGATTTTTTTTTATTGAGCTGCTAGGTGAGACACTTTTCTAATGGGAAAAGACTGTTTAGATCTAAAATTAGAAAAAATAACTACAGCCTATTATTTCAATTCCATAATAAGTATTTGTCTTATTTAAAGGATAAAAATGCTTATTATTATTAAATGGCAAATAATCGTATTTACCTACTCTAATTAAAGGTTAAATGTCATGATTTTGGTGATGATGGCTGGCTTAATTGGTCATTTCATTTACCTGCCTAATTCTGCCCCGTTTCTCATCACTTCTCATCTGTTCTACCTGCTCCTGTTTCTATTTATACTCTTTTGTCCAAGCCATCAGTGCCAGATTATTCTCTAGCCATGTGTGAGAGCTCTCTAGCATACCCAGTTGTGTTTCTAATTCCCTGATTCTGACTAGTTTTTGCCCCTGTCTGATCTGTTTGCCTGACCTGTCTTCGGACTCCTGTTGAACTCCTCTGTGGACTGAACCTGGATCTGCCTCCTGACTTCGACATGGATTGTCCTGCCTTTCTTCGTCTGCTTGGATCTCACCTCCTGCCAGTTCTGCAGGCTTCTAGACTTGGTCTTGTCAGCTGACCGACTGAAATCATCCTCATTCTCTGGGCACGGACTGAACTTAACTATAGACGTTCCTGCTTTAGACGCAATGCCACTGATACCGCAGACCCACTGCCCGTTGTTTGGATAAACGCTTTTTCAGGTATTCCACTGTCGGTCTTGCCTGAATTCTGAGTCATTAAATTAATACAATTATTCTAAGAAATGTTTACTTGTTTTTAGATAGTTTTTGCAGTGCTGAGTCAAATGACTCATTCAGAGAAAAATCATACCCACTAAAGTAAAATAGAGAAGTTTTTGTGAAGAGAAGCCTGGAGCAACGATACCATACCAAGTGCTAAATATTGACCTAAATATAATTTCCAAATAGGATGATACTTGGGTCAAAAGTTATGCAGTGTTGCTTTATGGTCAAATTAAAGATGACAAATAACCCAGCTGTCATGTTTCTGGACTGTGGGAGAAATCTGGAGAATCTGAGCAAGCATGAAGAGAACATGCACACATGTAGCTCCTTAAATCAAGGCAACAGCGCCACCATCAGCAACAATTTATCTCTCACATCGTTATTAATGTTGAATCTATCATTTGCTTAATGCATAACTAAATAGCTTCTCCCTTGTTTTCTTTTTCTGTTTGTGTCGTATCTTAATAACTCATGAAATCGGCCCTTCCAACATCATAATTCACCGAAATATAAGGCACTGTTTGGGTGACAAACATGTGAGGATGATGCGTGCAGCACCCTCAGGTTATAAGCTGAAGTAAAAATGTCACTGACCTGGGTGGGAGAAAACTAGATAGTGTCTGTAAGTAGGTCTAGGGGAAAGATTATCTGCATTGGTTAGTGAGTGAGTAGTGAGCTGTAAAATATCAGATATCAGCTGAATTTCCATTATAGTGCATCCCTACTTAAAATATAGCAAACTGAACTACGAATGTAGAAACAAAACATTTATATTTTCAGATTAGAAAAATCAGAGAACATACCTGCTGCTTCATTAGGTCTCTAACACAAATCTTAGACCAATAGATAGAAGGTACACCATCGTCCTACCATCACAAACATAAACATGTGGAACATTGCCCTGAATGCTTAAAGTCGTATGGAAGCGGCTGTTCCAACCGTTGCATTTCTGAATTCTCCCAAGTGTTGCACAGTTTTACACGAGTGAATAAAGTGAATGTGATTGTGATTCGATTATCAAGGGGGCGGGATTGTTGTGGCAGAAAGTTTGCAAGCACGTTTGGTTGTGGCCAGTTTCTCTGAAGCATCTTACTAACCAGTTAGCAGCTTAGTGCTAATGGGCTCCCAATGGGAAATTCCATTGGGACCAAGTAGCACTAAATTGGTGACTTAGAAACAACACTGTCAAGGATGCTGCTTCAGCAAACCTCATTTTGGTTCATTGCCGAACTGCAATCATTTGAACCAGGTGGGTTAAAGCAGATAGTGTCCCTTCAGAACCAGGATGTTTGAGGTCTACCAGGGCTGTGAGTTCCCTCCAAGACTCAAATGCATATCCGATGTTGACCGCAGGCTACAGGCTTATTGAATCATCAGTGCTGAACTACTAAGATGTCAGTCTGCTCATGAAACAATGTTTTAGTCGTAAAGCGTCTATTGAAAAGGCTAATTTAAAGATATTTTTCAGTAAAAACTTACATAATGCCTCTTTAATGAGCTCAGTACAGCAGGTCAGACCATTTACTGCAACTGCTCTGTCATCAAATGATGCTTCTAAATTTTATTAATTTAACATCCTTCCACATCATATCAAATTTATTTATAAAGCACTTCCAGCACTCAACAGGACCAGTGTTATACACGATCATAAGATACAAATAATCAATCATAAAAACAAAGTGGTGCATAAAAGTAGTAATAAAATAATACAATAAACACAGTAAGACAAAGTCAACAGCTCAGATTGTGTTAAAAGCCAAGGAAAAGAAATGGGTCTTAAGAAGAGATTTAAAATCACAGCTTAGGGGCTTCAGCAGAAAAAGCACGGTCTCCTCTGAGCTTGTTTTTTGTCTTTGGCCCCCTCATTAACAACTGGTCAGCTGATCTAAGGAAGCGAGGGGGTGTGTAGGGATGAAGCATCTCAGACAGGTAGGGCAGGGGAAGACCATTAGGAGCTTTAACAGCAAATAAAAGTATTTTAAAATCAATCCTAAAATGTACTGGCAGTCAATGTAAAGAGTCTAAAACAGGGAGAATATGATAAAATGCTAAAAGACGTGCAGCAGCATTCTTCACCCACTGAGGCTTGGAAATACTTGAATCAATGATGTCCTTTAAAGTGATTAACAGTAATCCACTAACTATGGCGGTTATGGGAGAGTGGCGGCCTAGTGGGTAAGGTATAGAACTTGGAATCCTGAGGTTCTGAGTTTGAGCCCCACTCCCACACTGGGTCTTAACCCCACACTGCTCCCCAGGCGCCTCATGATGGCAGCCCACTGATCCCCAGGGGGATGGGCTAAACGCAGAGGTAAATTTCTCCAATCTCCAATCCAATAAAGTTTAATTATAAAGTTCAATCCAGCCGAGTGGTTACAAAGGGATGGACCCCTGTTTCAAAATGCTGAGGTGAAAGGATAGATTTAACCTTAGCTAGCTGCCTCAAGTTGAAGAAGCAGGATTTTAAAACAGCTCTAATGTGAGATTCAAACTTCAGACAAGCATCTGTTTTAACACTAAAAGTCCCAGAGATACGAGAATTTTCGTCAGCCTGCAGTCCCTCCGCAGTAGTTATCAACTCATGAATCCTTTTCAGATGTAAATGCCCCATTAATGCTGTGGCTGGAGAAACATTCCACCCACTTCAGCTTTGGTTTTAGCTCAAGTCTCTCTCTTTGAGAGTGTTTTACCTGAGAGCCTGGGGGGTGGGGGGGTGGAATCATATCTGTGGTTAACCCCTAAATTGGTAATAAGTAGTGTTGCGCCGATGCCATCTTTTGGCCCCGGCACAGATACCCGATGCCTGGCTGTGCCGTATCGGTCGATACCGATACCATATGTTTGAAATTGGCGTGTGTCTTTGTATATAGATGAAGAACTGCATACTACTTGGATGTAAAATAATTGCCATCATGGCTTTGTGAAGCTGCTGCCTACCTTTGTGAAGCAGGAAAAAGACTAATACAAAGTGAATCAAGTAGAACTTTTTATGCCTACCTGGAATGGGAGACAATAGTTGAATAAACTTTTGGCTCACAAAATGGTATCGGTGCCCTATTTGTTGGTACTCGCCGATGCCATCATATTAGTGATGGATCGAGGCCCTGCCCGATACTGGTATCGGCATCGGTGACACACTAGTAATAAGAGGCCCAACATACTGGGCTAAAGAACCAGTGAAAGTCAGGGAGTCATCACTGGAACTAGCATAATAACCACCTCTGTTTTTCTTCATTGGGTTTCATCCTTTGTTTCATGTAAATATTCAAAGTTTTCTCTGGATGTGGATGAAATTATAGTTTTGGTCAAATCAATGTATTTGCTATAAGAATCATCAAACACCTGTCCAGCTCTAAATCTGCAAACATTTTATAATGTGTTTATATTTGATTAGGTTTGAAATTTGCTTAAATTCATACAGGAACAAAAATATCTGACAAATAAATAAGCATTTTAACATTTACTTTAGACCGATGTTAACAGGATCTACTCTCTGTTGTATGTTTTTCTTTTCTTTTGTGGTTTCATGTTTAACTTATTTTTGTTGGGTTTGATACAGTCATCTTGAAGAAGGCCCCCTGGGTCGTACATGAACCTGGAGAAGACCCACAGAGATGAGAGAAAGCTCAGATTGTCCATCAGAAGGACTGTTTAGGAGCAGAAATCTGCCTCGCTGACCCCGACTTAACCCTCCCTGCTCCAACTCCTCAACAGAAACAAAAACACACAGAGAAACTCACAACGTCTCCAGGCTGTGGAGTCCGTGGAAGCAGTTGGTGCCCATGGAAACGATCCTATTGTTGTTGAGATGCCTGCAGAGAAAGCGAGAAAAACTGATGGACTAATGAAGGGGACAAAGACTGAGTATGTGTCTTTTTAAAAAGGGGCCCTGAGGCCCTCTCAAGAAGGTTTTTTCTTTTGGTAATTTCATGCAAATTAGCTTCAAGCCGATTGGACAAAAGAAATGACAGCGGACTTCAATGACGCCGCTCTGAATGCCATCACACGGACACAAACGGGGAGCTTGCATGTTATTAAAGAGGTAACGTGGACAGACAGGGAGGCAAATAGCTTTAAACATCTCCTGATTTAGTTTTCACATCTTACATATTTTATATTCTGAACAGCAAACATTCGGTAGATTCAATCTGTAACAATTAGGTCATTATTAAAGTTAGTTATTTAGCCACAAGCGTAAACAGTCATAAATCTCAGCCATTTATATTAATTTAGCATAAATTAATGCATCAATTCAGCATTACAGACAAAAAAAAATTGTTTTTAGGAACAGAAACTGTAGCCCCATTTAGACACGACCTTCTGAAAACCCATCCATGCTGAGTTCGGACCAAGCTTGGATCAATTATCGTGCCAAGCTCGGTTCCCTACGACCAATTTACACACCACGCTAGCACGGTTTGTCACCTCCTAGTGGCAATATATGGTACTACTGCTCTCTAGAGGGAAACAAGCAAATCAACATGGCAGCGCCCGTAACATTCATGAAGTTTGATTATAATTGTGATATTTCGTTGTTTGCGGAGAGTCAGGCTTTTGGGAAGTGGATACGACAAACGATAGTCTAATCAGGGCTTGCAGACGGAGGAAACAACGACAGACGTTGAGGTTTATCACACTGCTAAGCAGAATCATCACTGGAAATTGTGTGGCACGGTAGGGACCGACCCGGGTTCGAGAAAGGACCCGTGATCCTTTTGCCGCATGTCTGTTCCCCTCTCTTGTACCCCCTTTTCTGTCAGCTTACTTTGCAAAAACTTGCAACTAGTGCCGCAAAAACCCTTTATAAAAAAAACAAAAAAAAACAAAACAAAACATGGCTACTCTTATGGAAGTCTGATGAAGGAATGGGCCAATATACCAGCTTCACTGAAAGCAAACCTGGTAAGTAGAGTTGTCAACTCCCTGAAAAGAAAAAAAAAAGGGACACCTCATGTGTGTGCCAGCTGATTGCCTTTATCCCTCCTGGCCTGGTGATTGTTTGCTAGCTCCCCTTTGTGTGTGAAATAATTTTTTTTTTTAAACTATTTGACTCAAATCTGCATTGAATTAGATGCATATTTGTGGGTGACATGAACACATGGAAAACAAATTATTATCCAGCTATTCACTTTAATACAAAATAACAAACTTTGCTGAATAAAATAAGTATCTCAAACATAAGCCTGTCCTGCTCAACTTCAAACTGTAAAATTGAACATAAAACAATAAATAAATAGTGAAAATTTTTGGTGTAACAGCAAACTTGGGAAAGCTGGTAAACATATTTGTGCCTTGAATGCAATGACTTTAGGCTACAAAAATCCGGCTAAAAAAAATCATTAGCTCGATGCCACATCATGTGGCGATAGTCTTATTTTTTCCACTTGTATGTCCTCCGTGCTCTTGCAGCATTTCAATTACTACGTTTGTCCCCCATACTGCTCTGTCGTCTCCTTGAGCAGCACTTGGCTCGACCAATAGGATGAGGGTATTCTGGATTGTTACATATATGTTGGTCATTGGTCACAATGCAGGACAGGGTCTGGGAACAAGTTTACCCTAAGTTTTGTATCTAATGTGCCCTTGTTCTTCATTTTCCATTTGCTTTTTACTGGTTATTTTTTTTACTCTCAAATTAATACGGGACAACGTGCGTTCCTTTTCCACTAAATACGGGACAGGTACTTTTATTTCTAAATACAGAACGATTCCGTTTTTAAGGGACGGTCGGCAACCCTACAGGTGAGTGACTTGGAGGAAACCTCTGGCGTTTCCAATAAAGGTAAGGCTACAAAGAACTGAGTTGAACTTATGATTCTGACCTTTGTTTTTAGATATAGTTGTACTCTAACCGAAACTCTGGGTCATCAATCTGTTCTGATTGGAATGTGTTGGGCCGGCTGCAAATTTATAATTTTTTTGTAAACTCTGCTTCAAATGAGATGATGGTTTATTTCATTGTCAGCTGAAATTTAGCGCAGGTGTTGAGGTGAAGGTGAGACACCAGAAATGACACTTTGCAGAACAGCTCACGCTGATCTGCCGCATTGATGCATTCATTTATACAGAAGGAGTTGTGTAAAATAAATGTTTAATTGTATTCTCTCGTTAAAAAGACAGTAGAAATTGTTCCGTCTGTGAATAATCTGGTAAAGCCTTTAAATGGGTGTTTTGAACTGTAAACGTTTTTCTGTTGCTGAAGATGTTTTTGTATGGTTTACTGGTGAACGTTCCTCAGACTGCATCTCATTCTGCACCCCATTAAAACCCCAGCATGCGTTTCTTTTACGTACAGCACCACCAGGCGACCCAACTTGCTGAACGCGTCGTCCGGGACGTGAGCGATGTGGTTGAGGGCCAGCGTCATGGCCTGCAGGGTCGGCAGCTCTTCCAGAGCCTCGACCGGGACTTCGGTCAGAGAGTTGTCATCCAGCCAGAGGTGGCGAAGCGACCGCAGTCCAGAGAAACAGCCGGGTGGGACGTTGACGATGTGATTGGCATCCAGACGGCTGTGAAGTTCACACACAGATAGAAAGCTCTGCATTAAGGCATCTCTAAATAGTTTGAGATGTAGGTTTCTTTTCAACAAATCTAAAGTCAAGCAGGAGATTTGAAGTGGTTCCAGGAACAAACAGGAAACGTCTTCCTCTCTAAGCCCTCCTAGAAGAGGTCCGCACTCACTTACCGCACAAAATGAAAGGCTTCACTAAATCTGAAGTAGTTTAAGAGGAAAATGAGTGTTTAGAGTGTTTGATTAGTAGCAGAGGAATGATCGGCAGGCTGCTCAACAGCCTCTTCAGCAGCCAGACAGCTCTCAGGTCCCACTAACGAGATTTTATCAGGATACCGTTTCTATGGAAAGCTTTTTCAAACATAACATAATTAGAAACCAATTTCTTTTCTAACATTTGCCTCATTTGTTTCTCTTTAGTTTTCT
>NW_015150690.1:792972-803612 GCF_000732505.1 Cyprinodon variegatus
TCGCAATCAGCAGTTCAGAGAGGAGAGGGGGAGCACAGTGACGTAACGCTATGCTGCGCCTTGAAAATAAAAGCACGCTAGTAAAAAAATGTCAAAATCTAATATTTTGCGGTACAATTTTTTGGGGGGGACATATCCACCTGGCTTTTATATTGGGGGGGACATGTCCCCCCCGTCCCCCCCGCTTCCTACGCCGCTGGTAGGTGACCACATACAGTGCCGCAGACAGGAGGCCGGCTTGTTTTGTTTGAATGACCACAATTGCGGAAAATTACTCGTGAAGATGGACCAGCTAGAAGAGCGAGGTACTCAAGAACGCTGACACCCTTTTTCCACCTGGATTCCCGCTCTTTTTCACCCTCATGTCCCTTCGTTGTCGGACAATCTTGCCCCCACTTCCTCATTGCCTCGGCCGTATCTAGACCCACAGCTAGTTCCTGATTGTCTTACGTTGTGGCACAGACCACGCTTCAAAATTGAGCATAAATCTGCTGCAGGGAGTATAACCAGCCCTAAAGTGTGACCCACTGGAAGAACTGCGGTGAACTGGTAAAAGAGAAGTGAAATGGGATGTTCAAAGATGATGAGGATGTTTGGCTCAACCTGCTGCTGTGAAGCAGGATTCTGCACCATGAACAGAATCAAAAATAAATATGGATCCAGGCTCAAAATGAGCACCATGATATGTGCTTTAGAACGGCTTAGTCTCCATTCAAACCAGGTTTAAAGCCTTGCAGACCAGCCTAAAGCCCACTGTGAACATTGAGACAGAAAAAATAACAAACGGTCAGTTCAGGTGTTTGATAAAATATGGGAATCAGGAAATTGTCTATATAGCAAACTGAACGATTGTTGTTCTCTACTTCAAAAAACACTTTATATTTTAAAATGGAAAAATCTTTTTTTATTTTTTATTTTAAAAGTCAATGTATAACATGAATACATAAAAACCTGCATGTTATTTCAGTGGTTTTTCTTCTTTCTCCTTATTCTGTTTATCATAACGGATTACAACAAAAAATGTCTCCGGACCTTTACTGCTTGTTGATTTTCTTTATTCGGAACCCGCTGATTTTTAATTGGTTAAGGTTTTCACATCACTGTTGAAGCTCTGCCTCCTCTGACACACAAGACATGGGGAACAACTTCCTGTTCTAGTTAGCACAACAGTTCAAGCTCTGATTGGATGGTTTGTAAACAATGTTATGCCACAGGACTTTTACTGGATTTAGGTCTTGGTTACCCCTGCTGTAAACCATACCATTTTAATAGATAAAACAATTATTTCACCCCAGTCCTTTATATCCAGTGGGACTAGGAGTTAATAGCCTGGGATCCAGGCCCTGCTTCAGGCTTTTCTGGTAGCAACAACATATCTCAGGCCTTTCCTTTTATAAATAATAATTTCTGTGAAAGCAGGAGTCGCCTTTCTTTATTAATGTGGCTCTGCCTCCTATGGCTTTATAAAACCCAACAAGGCTTTCATTTGGCTGCAGAAACATGTAAAGAGCTTTGGGTTTGTCTGAGCGTCCATCCTAACAAAGGCTCCTCTGTTTGGACACAGAGAGACGAGAAGGATGGGACTTCACATAATCGTCCATCAGATAAATTAGAGACTTTCGTCCTAAAGACATCTCCGTTCTTAAAGCCTTATTGGAAAACACACACACAGAGACACACACGGGTACAGTTTCAGTATAATTACTGTGTATAATCAGGCTGAGAGAACCACACTGTCTGCTCCATAGGTTATCATGGGTGTGTGAGTTTGGGACAATCTTTTCCAGTGAGTTTAAAGGATGAAAGTGCATAAACTGAAATGTAAGGCCCCCGATATTCCTATACAATGTGGTGCATTCACAACCAAAGCATTTCCAGTGTTCACCAAACGCACGTTCAGCAGCCCTGCGCTGCAAAGCCGTGTGGCGGATGCGTCCGGCGACGTTTGTGATGGATTTGCATTGTGTCCCTACCCTCAATGGTAAAGTCAGTAATGATTCATATTTTTTATTTCAACCGTTGCGTATATTAGCTGCGACGTACGAATCAAGATGCTATGACCCGAAAAAATCTGATTGACAGATGACCACTGATATAGGATTGGCCGAATTTAAGTGTTCAAGCTGACGTATAACTAACTGACCAGCATAAAAACACAGATTTTAAGACAGGATTTTTTTTTTAAATCGAAATGTTCAAAATTTTGGGACAATATCGTCTGATTAAGGGTTTATTTATATACATGTTTAAGCCAGAATGATTTGAGATTTAAATATGACTTCCCTACGACTTTAATATAAATCTGGCCACTCTGAAAACTGCCATTCATGCTTAAAAAAAAACTATTCTGCAAAGAAGAGTTAGAGAAAAAAGCCTCATTTCTAGTTACTGCCAAGTTTGTTTGGATTGTTTTTCTCTTAGTCAATAAAATCCTTTTTAAATTTGAAATGCTTCTATGTTATTTACCTATTCTTGTCTGATATTACTGTGAAAAAGCAGGAGCGTAAAATGGTTAACATGGTGTTGGAAAATAAAGAGTTTCCAGTCTTTTTATCAAATAAACATGGAGGATAAATTACAAATCTGTTATTAAAGGAAACAAATATTGTTGCATCGAAGCAGAACTAAAACCTTCGTAAAGGAACAAAGCCAAACATGTCTTACAGTGACTGAAGGTTGTGAAGGTTGTTAAAGGCTTCAGCAGGAACAGAAGTCAGCTGGTTGTTCTGCAGCATACTGTAAAAACAAAAACATTAAAAATTTAGTAAAGAAACAGAAAAGAAAGCTGCATAGCAGTTAATTTTCAGCGTGAAAAGAAAAATGAATGAATCTGAACTCAAATCTTGTAGGAATTATCCTTTTGAAAACCTCCACAGTGATAAGAAGTGTTGGATTATAAACATCTGAGAACTTACAGCACTTTTAGGTTGTAGAGGCCGTTGAACGCTCCTTTGGGGATGAAGGACAGATCGTTTCCTGCTAAACGTCTGAGAGACAGAGACAAGAACGAGAAAAGTTCTGATTTATTAAGAAAGGTCTTCCTCTGTGCCATAGGGACTCAAGTAAGAGGAGCAAAGGAGTAGATTTATAATGTTGTCTTTATTAGAAAACAACAGTGCAAACATTAATGATCCTGACAATCACTGCCCTGATTTTTACTTCATAAACATTGCTGATAAGTCCTTCATAAAACATTAATAAAATTCTCTCTTCCTCAATCCACTCGTCCATTTAAGACCAAGAAACTTTTATTACACATAAAAAAAAAAACAAATCACATCCTTTTCAGGAACAATAAAAAAAATTTAAGTGCATTATATTTTTTCTTTTTCCACATTTTAACCATCAATGTCCTTCAATGATAATTAACTAAACCACAAAAATGTTGACTTTTTTGTTTTTCTTTTTAGGGAAAATATTGACATTTTAATGTTAAAGCGTCTGATTTCTGCCCCCTATGGATTAAAATATGGGTACTGCAGTTTAATTTTCCTATTGGTCAGAACTGCACAGCTGTCGTCAACATCACAGCCCACGGTTCATCTGTAACGATGCGTCCCATTTACCTCCGAACTGGGAAATGAAGTAATCTCCAAGGTGATGGTATCATTTTCTGCTCATGGACCCTTTTCTTCATGTTTTATATTTGGACACTGTGGCCGCTGTTCCAACCATAGTAAGGAAAGAAACTATGATTTAATGTGGTTCTCAGACGGTTAAATGCAATGGAAGGCATCATGAAACGGTTTCACAGACAGAACTTTTTAAAGGATTCCTTAACCTTGTAATAAGGTATGATTTTTTTAGGACTTTTCCTAAAGGTAGCACTATATCTCTAGAGAAAGTAACTAAAGACATTTATCCAACTTAAGCTACCCTATGGCTATTTGTGGACATTGATCCTAATTTCAAATCCTGCAAATCCGTAATGATGCGTTCACAGTAAACCCATTTTGAGCATCAGGCCCTCTGGTTTTACATGCAAAGCCTTTTTGACTTTCAAAACACACTTGTGAATGCACCATTTGCACACTTAAGTGGAAATGTGTCAGTGGTCACCATGATAAGTGCTGTCTGAATACAGCAAGCAGTTAGGAGGGATGTAGAAGGAGGAAGCAGGATGCCTTCTATCATAGTTCCTTAAGCTGGGTATACACTGTACGATTTGCTGGCCTTTTCTGATCAGGAATCGTGAGGTCGGGAGGTTTGAAATTCAGTCGGCCATTAGGGCAAATCGCTCAGTGCACAAACAATGATTCTTCTTCTTCTTCCTCTCAGATGAAAACACAGAAGCATGGCGGGAGTGCAAGTGAAATGGATTTTTTTCTGTAAAACTGACAGACCGTAGTAGCCACGTCTGCTCAGCCATGTCTTTGTTCAAATATGTCGTCATCTTTTCTTTTTAGGGCTTTCAGCACAAAGTTGCACAAATTACCAAGGCAGTTTATCTCTAATGAGCTTCATTTTCCTCTTCTACTCATTTCGAGTAGCGCCATCTCACTGCGGAGCTGAGTCCGATATGGTTTTTATATGTACAGTGTGGGCAGGAGCGTCGGGACGCAGAGTGTGAGAACAACCATCGTGAGCTGTGAACTCTCACTGTACGACGAAACTTGTTGTACAGTGGGAGCTGTAGGTGCGTGCAACAATTAAAAAAAATCAAATAAAAATCACACAGTGTATGCCCGGCCTCATGACGTTTCTATCTGCTATCAATACATGCAATCCTTTACTTGAGAGGATGTCTAAGCACAGCTCCTCTTACAGAGTTTAACAAAAATACATAATTTGTTATGATTATCATGTAGGAGACAAGCCAATGGACACATTAGCACCAATACATTTGTAGTTCTTTTTTTTTTTTTAAGGTTGTTGTTGTCATGATCTTGGTTTGATGACTGGCTTGATTGCTCACTCATCCTGCCTAGCTCCGCCCAGTTTCTCATTACCACACATTATATCCACCTGTTCCAGCTCCTACTTAAACTGCTTGATCCCAGTCATCAGTGCCAGATTATTCTTTAGCATTTGGTGTTAGAGTTTTCTAGCGTAACTGATTGTGTTCAGATTGTTTGATCCTGACCAGTTTTGCTTTTGGACCTTCGAGCCCGTCTGTCCCTGTTCTGATCTGTTTGCCCAACCTGTCTTCGGGCTGCTGCCAGATTCTTCTTCTGGACTGAACCTGGATCTGCCTGACTTCGACATGGATTATCCTGCCTTTCTTCGTCTGCTTGGATCTCACCTCCTGCCAGTTCTGCAGCCTTGAAGGTTTCATCATCTGGACCTCTTTGGCAGCGTCCACTGCGGCTAGAATCAACCTTCTTCTCTGGGCACGGACTAAACTGTCAAACCAGGTTAGTGACTCACGTGTTCATAACCATTCTCCATCAGATTATTTTGGTGTTTCTCTCCTGCAGAGGTTTCTGCTTTAGACGCCCTAGTTGCTGCTACTGTAGATCCGGTTTTAAATAAACACTTTTCGAATAATCCCACTGTCTGTTTTGCCTTGATTCCTGGATCCTCTGTTCTGAGCCTTAACAGTTGTAATCTGAAATAATGAAATATTGCTAAAGGCTGCTTTAACATGGTGACACAGGAAAATAAGCTGGTTGGTGGAGGCCTGCCCTTTCTCAGTTCCAATTTTTCAGATTTTCTGACCTGCCTATGAGAAAGTAATAATTTAATTGTGAAGGCAACTATGACACTGGATTTATTTTAGGGCTATCGGAGTAAAGGGATAAGATTTCTAAGTGTTGTAAAACCAGGTTTCTTCTTTTTCCTTATACAAATATGACAGAAAAAACCAAGCAAAAAATGGTGATAAAACGTGGACGAGTTCTGAATGCATGAATACTTTTATAAGGGACCTCATCCTGAGGAGCTCTGAATTCAGGCCAGGTTTTAATTTCTGTGTTTGCAAGAATCTTCCAGTAAGCCTGGACTTCCAAAGCGGAGTAAAAACAGCGAGGGATAATGAATCCTGCAGGTCTGTTTGTTTTTCAGAGGCCATGCAGAGTTCAGCCTCTCGGAGTGCCTGCGGTGTCCTATCGCCGTAGTGACGTTTCTCATGCCGCCGTGACAAATATCACACACACACAGCTGGCAGCAGAGCAGAACATCGGCCAGAGTCATGTTCAGGTCTCAGTGAGGTCAGCCCGTCTCTCCCAGCTGCCTCGATGGTTTTTAATTTAGTACGGCCCGGCTTTGGGAAAACGCTCATACTTGACACGATGCTGCTGGGAGGTGAGGAGAGATGAGATTACACATCGCATCCTTAAAGATATCTGATCTGCTTGCCCGCTCAGACACCCAAACTTCAGACCTCCGATGGTCACTGACCACAGATCAGATGCATTATCTACCTTTACTCATCCTCAGATATTACACCTAATATGCTCTGCATCTCCTTTCTGCATGACCAGGTGGATGTTTATGGATCACTGCAGCCATTAAAGAAGGTGATTGACTGATATAAACCAATAAGACCAAACAAGGGAGAACCGATGATTTACATTTAGAAAAATCACTTGAAGTAGAAAAAAAATAAATGTTGATAATGATAAAAAATATATTAGAAGAGCTACCACATGGCAACATGGGAAATAAAAAGAAAACAGATTAGAAATTTTAAAAAGGCTTCAAATAATAAGTAGAAAACATGAATATTAAGAGTGATCAATATTGTGAATAATATTGCACAATTTATGATGTGTTTATTTCCTTTATAATTATTGAATAAATTATTTAATAATATATATTCAGTTCCTAAAGTACCACTGCATGAGCTCCTCAGCAGACACTGAGTGCTGCAGAAGCCTGTTAATCATTCCTTCATGTTAGTCAGGTGAGAAGCGAGGAGACGGCTAAAACTTGCAGGACAGTGGTACCCGAGGAACTGGCAAAAAACATGCTATAAAACAATTCAAAACATTAGAAATAGATCGACAAAAAAAAGAAAATTAGTCTAAAGATAAATGCATGAAAATGAATTCCAATTAGACACTTAGAGGCATGTAAAATATGGAAACATTAATAAAATAAAAATCTTCTAAATAGAAAGGTTAAACAACCTTAGCCTTTCACAGCATTATAAGACATAAGTGATCATTTAACTTCAGGTAAAGTGAGGAAAACCAACCTCAAACAACACGGAAAGTAACAGTTATTTAGAAATCACACTTAAACATAAAAAATGTTTTAAAAAAAATGAAAAAAAACGGTGGAAAGATGGAGTCTGACCTCTAACAATCCTCATAATGCTCAGCTCTATGTTTTGGGAAAAACTAAACCCTTTATATCAGCTGGCATGGAGGAGGAGGGGTGATGATCTGGGCTTGATTTGTAGTTTCTCCTTTGGTTCAAACTGGGTCATCAGCAGAACAGCAGTAAATATACAACGGAATAACTGAAAATGAAAAGAATCAAGCTTGTCCAGTTAAAGTCTGGACCTCGAATGAATGGTTAGGGAGAAGAAAGCCAAAAACGTCTGCAAACCTCAAAGAACTGCAGCAAGTCAGACAAGTTTCCTCCTAATAGATGCAAGAAAAACAAAACAAAAAAAGTCCTAGACTTGTGGCTGCAGGAGGTGCTTCTCTATGCAGTAATGTCGGGAGATGAGGATTTTTATTTACCAAAAACCAGAAACCCTGACAATAAAAACAACAGCTGCAGGCCAATCAAAGCTCTGAAAAATTATTTCAAACACAAAAACTTGAAGAGGTATAAACTTCAATGAAAATCTAATAATTGACACAACATAGTTCAAATACCCATAGAAGACCTGCTTATATTTCACTGCTGAGATCACATATTAAGTTTCATGTGAGGTAAGATCATTTTTGCGGATGATGAACATAAGATAAAGTGACTCACAGCTCCTCCAGAAAGTGCAGGTTGGATAGAGCTCCACTGGACACCACAGTCAGGTTATTCATGCTGAGATCTCTGCAGACACAACAGATAAAAAGAAAGCACCTTTCAGCTATTTTTATTCCCACCTAATCAAGCTTTTTTAAATACAGGATCTGCATTCATAAAGTCATAAAATGACATTAAAAAGAGAATTTTAGGTTCAAATAATGCAGCAGCATAAAACAACATCTGAACACAAACAAAAACATACATCAGGAGTAAAAACAGGACCAACGACTCATGAATTATTAAAGCCGGCTCCTTAGAAACACTGAGGCCATTCAGCCAGCTTCACGTGCAAAAACATTTGGTCCCACAACCCAGACCTCCGGTAACTTTTTCCATCTCTGTGAGGACCGTCGAGCGGGCTTTGAGCCAAAATCAGAAACTGGATGAAGAAAAAAAAAAAAAAAACGGGGAGGAAAATCTACAGCTCCTTCAAAGAGTCGACAAACACCTGAGTGAGAAACAAGACGGGAGCAGAAATGACTGGAAATGGAGAGAAAACAGGAAAAGCGGGAAGGAGAGCCGGAATGAATGAATGTGGGAGGTTTCTGCAGTTTATCCTCAGAAAACCAGGATTTAAAAAATTATTCTGTCTTTAACGGGAAACAATTACCGTAGCGACCATTTTTAGGCCCATTTGTTTCCTAGAAGTAAAACCATTAAACCTGTTTTTCTATCATTTTCAAAACATTAGCATTGAGCATCTGTTGCTGCCTTAGTACTGATGAAACATCCCGTTGCTTCTATGTGCAAAGCTTTGTCACCTTAAATTAAAAATCTTCTAACATGAAAATAACTTTATTTTGACCTGATTTCATGACAGTCGCAGAACCGTGAAAAAAAAAAAAAGGAAAATCACAGAAATGCTTGGATATGATGGGTTCTTGTTTTAAAAATCTCAAAATTAAATCACTGCTCTGCATCAACGGATCCACAATTAGTTGTAACAACAGAATATTTTCTATGTAAATACAAAGCAGTAAAATTACTGTAAGATTTTTAAATTTTATCCATGTAAATAAAATACTGTGACATGTAGGGTGACCAATTGCACTATACAATAAATAGTGATTTAAATTATGCCATTGATTTATTACAGGTGGAAATAAATAAAGAATTTATCCAATATCAATTTTTTGAGCCTCAGTGTAAGTATTAATGACAGTTTAAGAGGTAAATATCATAATTTCATGATATAATAAATTCAGTTATGTTCCTGAAATCAAGCAAACCATGAAATATGTTAAATTGTCAAGCACCTATCAAAGCCAAGAAGGCGGGACTAGGACTGCTTCCACTGAAACCCTAACATCTGATTGGCTGCTTCTCACTGAGCAAAATAGTTGAAGTAATTACTGCTGAAAAAAGCATAAATAAATAAAAAAAATAAATAGCCAGTGTGTGTGTTGTGAAATCATTTCATTCCTAAAGTGTTTGACTGATTGTATCGTATAATGATGTTAAATCACCTTTTTAATTTAGTCAATGTTTCTTGGTCCAAAAACATTAGACTCAATGGGTTTAATAAGAACTCTGCACTCTGACAAAGGGGACATGTCCCCTGGACTTTTTACTGTCCAAAACCAATTTCACGTTACAGTACACATGTTTTTTAAGATAACTTAAACAATCCAGATTCTTGTAGAAAAACGTGGGTCTCAAAAGACAATAGTTGGTGAGGGAGTCTGCTGTAAATTAGGTAAATGAGTCTGCATTTATCTCTTGGGTCACGTAATCTAAAACGGTTGTAATCAGTAGAGGGCGCTAAGGCACCCCAATTACCCTAACTAAGACATAAAAAAAGAAAAAAACAAGATTTTATTTTATTTTCCAATTTGAAATATATGAGTATATATTTTTTAGATTTGCAAGATAAATATTTAATCTTTAAGTAAAGCGTTTAGTAAAGTGTCCTTCCTTTTTTCGTCAGATTGCTGACATATTTTCGGCCTAAGGCGCAAAAATCTTTGCCCATTGACTCCCGTCGTACATGCGCAGTAGCTCCTCTGCAATACAAAGGTATAGGAGAGCTCGGGGTGCAGGAGAGCTGCGACCTGAGGTAACAGGAAGTGTTTTTGCTCACCACCTTCCGCCACAGCGCAGACTTTTTGTAGGTGATTGACAGGTTAAGTCGGTGGAGTTGGAGACATATTGGAGAGAGAGAGAGAAAAATGGTGCAAGAAACGTCCCTTTCCAGGACCCGGTTTAGCAAGAAGGCTTGGCTATCTGCATGCAGCGAGGCTAAAGCTTTATCCTACTTTCCCTGCCTCCTTTTTAAAATACCAGGATCTGACCCAGCATGGATAAAGACAGGTAGGACTGATTTAAAACACTTTCTAGAAAAGGCAAAGAAGAAACAATCTGGGATTCACATGGAAAATAATATAATTTAGTGTACTTTTTCTAGATGTTTTTTTAGTTTGCATAGTTGCTCTCAAATAAACATATTCTCAGAAAATAAATAGTTTTTATATATAAAAAAATATAAATCTGACAAATAGCTTCTCCATTATTAAACTGGCACATTCTTTTTTTGGTTCTTGGAATAATATTGGACCATGCAAAACACAGATTTACCCTCACAAAGCCTCATAAGGCCAAGATTTATGTACAAAAAGTACATAAAAGTACATGAATTCTGTTTTGTTTTTATAAATGTTTTTTATAATGTTTGTTTGTATTGGTATTCATATAAATATACTGGTGTGGTAACTTAGTATATG
>NW_015150690.1:803921-805410 GCF_000732505.1 Cyprinodon variegatus
AATCTATAAATGTGATTTTATATATCTATGCTCATAATAATTGTAAAACTATGTGTTTTTAATCTACATGGATTGTTGCACCACAAATTGTCCAATTGTTCAGGTCATGCATCCAATATTTTGTCAGGAGAGCGAAAGCAGAGATGTAAGAGAAAGTGGAGGAAACAAACACAGAATAACAACTAGAAAACACGCTGAACTCTGTTATATTACAAAATACTGGCATCCCCTCCACTTCTAAAATCAAAATTTCATCCATGCAAAAGAACAAATTATGAGCAGATGTGGAAGCAGCTGTTTTCAACACAACAGGTTTCAAGTTTGAGACAAATGTTAGAAACAATGAAGGACTCTTGAAGAACAGAAACAGTGAATCCATAAAAAGTTCCTAAAATCACCACCAACATATTTATATATTGAACTACAATTCAAAAGATGAATTAAAGGAAGAAAATGAGTCAAAAGCTGAAAAACGAAAACAAAACACGTGAAAAATAAACAACAAAACACCCCTTTAGACCAGGCTTCGGGTTATGAAGATAGAATCTGATCATAATAATATAACAGCAATAGATAAAATGAGGTAACAGGATTATAAAGCTATAAACAAGCAGAACAATCGGCGATAACGGAACGCCATTAGCAGGATAAACAAAACAGAAAGAAAGGAGGAAGATGTTGTGAAATCGACGGTGAGGAGCCGTTTTTTCCTGCTGGAGATCGGGCCCCTCTTTATCAGAGCACCACCCCAGCTGCCAGCATTACACTACAATCATGACATCCCTGCATGTCAGGAATCTGATGTGACTTCATCTTTATTTCCCTTTTTTCTAAAAGGCTGAGATCATCCAGAAACAGGAGCGCCCTTTTCTCTTCCACACTGTTATTGTTTGTGTTCAGCCATGACGCTCTTCCTCCTTTCTTTCCCTTATCGGAATCGTCTTCTTTCTATCCTCACTGATAATAATCGGCAGGTAGCTTCTCTGCACTGGAGAGGACTCGGGTCTGAAAGGGACTCAGAGACAGGCTGCCTCTGTCTCAAACGCTCCGAGGGCGTGTCTTCCTGTTGAATATACTGGTTGTTAAGGAACTTTCTCAACGCTCCATAAAGGCTGTTAATGTGTGCGAGCTTTACAACACCGTCCACAGGTAGAGCGCTGGCACACAGAGAGGGTTTGTTTGGCTCTGAAAGGCTGACACAGTTAAGGCTGATTGGATTTTACTGTTGCTCAAAACAACCAGCAGATTTCTTTCATTCATTCATTCATTCATTGGCCTGTAGTCATAAATATGTGGTTATATAGGCTGTGAGGGCAAGTTTCCAGACAGTGAGCTGTTCATTAAGCCAGAATGAGACTTCTGTGATTTCTGCTCACATACATTCTGGATTTTAACATAAATATTTACCATTATGACCACAAACGTTCAACAAATGGTCTTATTCAGGATTTATGATTATAATAATAACCCAGGATTATGAATGGGGGAC
>NW_015150690.1:807087-816126 GCF_000732505.1 Cyprinodon variegatus
CTAAACATGGAGATAGGATGGACCTGCAGCAGACCCACATTATTATTAGAGGAGCAACCAGGGCTGCCATGGCAACGTCCTTAGGACCCACAGGACCCATGTGTCCCATAGGACACATCTGTAAAACCAGCAAAGGAAGGCATGTTGGATGCAACCTGGTCAGATGGACAGTGACTGTTTTTGGAGAAGCAGTAGCTGTACTCTGCATTCAAAGGTCCTCACTTCATCCGTGGGGTGCAGCCCCCCTCTGCATCCCCACTCCCTACAGGGAGAGCATGTTTTAAACATTTACATCCAGGATTTCAAACATTTCAGACGTTGTTGACAGAATCTAAATTTATCTATATTAAAAATAAATAAATAAAATCCTTCAGTAGAGCTTTGATAGAAACTAACCCAGAATCAGAAACCTGTCTGGACTTTCGTTGGACCAAGCTTTAATGAGCTCTATATTTACTGTTAACCGAAGGCCCAGCTTAATGCCACAAAGGTGAGGAAGTTCAGACACATCGTCATGGAGATTGACTTAAAGCAGGTAGATCTATGAAAGAACAACTGAAGGTTATAATTTAATATTTTTAAATAATCTATAAAATAATAACAATCGAATTTTATGGATCTCACATTGGAGAAATGAACTCTCTGCATTTAACCCATCCCCTTGGGGAGCAGTGGGCTGCCATTGTGCGGTGCCTGGACAGCAGTGTGGGGCTAAGGGTCTTGCTCAGGGACCCAGAGTGGCAGTCTGTGGGAGTGAAGCTTGAACTCGGAACCTCAGGATTCCAAGCTCCATGCCCTAACCGCTAGGCTGCAACACCCACAACATATTTTAACAATATATACTTTTCATCAATGAGTAAAAAAAAACTACCCATTTAGATGAGAATTTCCAGTCACCTAACGTCTGAAATACCATCGACTTGCGTTCTGAACCTGAGCCAAAGCCTCAGAACCAACAGTGTTTCTCATGTTTTGATTCCCTTCAGTCGTGACATGAGGGACTGAGAATGACAGTATGCTACAACAATGATGATGGTGGTAGTTTACGAGAATAACCTGATTACCCTGCTTCATATGAAGCCAACAGCGTTCTGATTGTTCCCATTCTCACAACTTCGGCATCTTATCTGCTTGTTCAGCATTTTGATTCTGTTGGTGAGAAGAAGAACAGAACCTTTGTGTTTAAAAGATCTTTATCGTCTGTTAGAATAGACAGTCAGTCGTAGTCCAGACTGAAACCAAACTAGTTTAGACTCTAATAAAGTGAACTATTTACTGAAGACAAAATTCAAGAGATTGAAAACAGGGTAAAAAAATACCTTTAAGGGTTATAATACCTGAACTTATGCAGACTGAGTCCAAGATAATAGTTTTTTTTTAATGGTTAGATTAAATAACATATTTGTAAATTTAATAATAACTAGAACTGCAAGTATTGATGACTGACTTAATGGTTCATTCCATCCACATGCCTAGCTCCGCCCTGTGTTTCTCATCACCATTCATCTGTCTCACCTATTATAATCACTATTTAAACTGCTTGCTCCCAGTCATCAGTGCCAGATTATTTGAGCCTTTGGTGAGAGTTCTCTAGCGTGTCTGTTTGTTGTTCTGATTGCCTGATCCTGACCCGTTTGTCTTCTGACTTTGAGCCTGCCTTTTCTTATTCTGATCCCATTTGCCTGACCTGTCTTTAGACTCCTGCTGGATTCTGCATGTGGACTGAACCTGGACCTGCCGACTGACTTCGTCCTGGATTTCCCTTTGGTACCTGTTGGTAACCTGGATCTCTGATCTTCTGGCCCAGACTCCCGTCGAACCTCTTCAACACCGGCTTGGGCTTTCAGAAAGTCCTGCCTTCCTTCATCTGCTTGGATCTGCTCTGCAGTCTACAAGGCTTCGGCTCCTGGAACTGGATCTGTTGGCAGCTGGATTCCACACTTTCCACTGGGCATGGACTGAATTCTAAGAGCAGGTTAGTGACTCACGCGTTCGTAATCATCCTCCGTCAGATTTACGTGAACTCTAACCTAAGTTTTCCTTCTACAGAGATTCCGGCCTTAGACACTATGGCTGCTGAATTGCAGATTCCACGTTTCCTAATAAAAGTCTGCGTGCTGCTTGAGTTGAATTCTTGGACCTCTTTTCTAAATCTTGACATTAGTGGTCATTACCAGATTCCAACCCAACACAGCCAGTCAGCCAGTTAGAGCAGTCCTATGCAACATTCCAAATCAACACATAAACTCATTTATTTTTGGCTGGACACCAACCATTTTCTCCTTGACTAATGCCAGTAGTTCTATCAAAGTAAATCCAGTAGAGTTAAATTAAACTCTCGTTGATAATTAATTTCATCATTGATTTACTGTGTAACAAATAAACAACTTGAATAAGCCAAAGATGCACGTTTAGATACTTTAACAGTGATTTGTGTGTTTAATAATCACCCAGGGTAGGTTCAACACGGTGAGTTAGAAACAGCGTGCCTTCTCTGGGGAGAGAAGAACATCCAGTCGACTGACAGCAAAGAAAAAATTTACTAATTAAATTGAGTGGAATTATAAAAAAACAAGTAGAAATTTGAGTTTACCACACTTTTATCTTAAAAAAGTTTATTCTTTTTTGCAGTTTAGTGCCTCTGTCATCTTGAGTGTTTAGAGCTGTGTTAGTCTGCCTTATATCTGAGAAACATATTTTTTAAAAATGAAATAAATGTAAAATAAAAAATAAATAGCCATTAATTAGGGCAGTTAGAGAAAACTACTTTTTGTTTTAAATCTTTTTTTTTTATTTTGCTGAGAGAATAACTTTAGGAAAATTCATAAATAAAAAGCCCAAAACTTTTTTTCTATTAAATAAAAATTAAATTTGAATGTCTCAGCCTAAATGACACAATGACCAATATCCAGAAAGTACAAAGAAATTATTTTAAACATATGACATATTTAAAGAAAATAAAAACAGCTGAAAATATTATTTTGTAAAGCTAATTTCAGATTATTTAAAATTCAGATAGTTTTGAAAACATGTGAAGATGTGTTTTTATATCATAAACCAAACTAAGAATCAATGCAAAGAATAAGCATATAAAAAAATGTATCTAAATACTTTGATTCTGAATACTTTGTTGACAGCTTCATTGCAATAGTGAAACATTCAGTTTAATAAAGTAAAAGTTTATCCACTATTTTGATATTTTCAGTAAAATGTGTATTAAATGTTGAAAATGGTTGGTATTTAATACACATCATAAAAAAATAAAAATAAAAAGTGTTTTGCAAATACTTTTTATGGTTCTGATGATAAAGTCAACAAAGATTTTATCCTAACAGTAAACAAAGCTGCCATTTTTAAAATCTGATGCCTCCTGTTTATATATCAAATGGATCCTGAGGCGTTTATTAACATTTTTTATCTTGTTCTTCTCAGTTTGAGTTACAGATCCAAGTCCTGGACCTTGAAGATTAAAAGTTTTGAAGAATCATGGGAGACTGATGGGAGCCGAGATGCAGCAGGCATTAGCCTTTTTGTGGTGTTTGCCTTTTGATTGTGAGGCTGCTTGGTGCCGGTTGTCTTTTTTTTCGCCTCCTCAGGCTCAGACTGATGGATATCAAACGATTATTCAAATGTCGGCGGGCAGCAGAAAGACAAACTCTGCGGAAAGAAAAGGGGGGGAGAGGCGTAGTGTGACAGTGAGGCCTCTCTTTCTGTTTTTGTCCTCTTTCGTTTCTTCTTTCAGTGTTTTGGGAGGCGGGTCAGCGGGGGGCCCCCTGGGGCAGCAAAACATGTGGGGGTTTGTTCACCCCCTGGTTAGTCAGATCAAGACAAAGACGCCAGAAGACAAACAGCAACTCTGTCAGTTTGAAGGAAACCTGAATCTGCTGGGCTCTGATGACTCATTTAGTCTGAAATCGGTTCATACAGTCATGATCCATTGGTCTGGACATCATCTATCAGCTTACTGCTGAACTACAGACATCACACAGCTGTATCACATCAGGTTCACATTATCGCAACAATCAAAAAAACCTCAGACGCTCCTGACTGTTACAGTGCGAGTGAACAACATGGTTACACCCAAAAAAAGTCCAGTTCTGGAAGCCAAGCAAGTTAGCTGTAAAGGTTTCAGGTAGTTTCACAGCAGGACCCAAGAGCAGAAGGGAGAACTTGATGAACATGATGGATCTATAATGAATGAAGCGAGGAACGCACTGCGAAACACAACAGGAACACAGAAAGCATCACAAGCAGGAGAACTAAGAGTAAAATGGGATTTAGGAGAAGATTCAGAGCAGAGGGGTAACCAGAACATCTTTATAAGGGTGACCAGGACTCAACCAATGTACACTGAGGGGGGGGGGGGAAGGTAGATAGGCAACAGAACCTCAGGGTCAATCTACACGGTTCTTACAGGAAAACGATCGAGCAAAACTTCCATATTTTCTAAAGAAAGACAAACTATACTTTCCTACAGCCTTTGCTAACAAATAGACACATATATTTAAACATCAGTGCTTTCTAGATAAAAGGTATACTGGTTAAAATTCTTTCAGGATTAAGTTCTGGGGCAAACATCTTTTCCATTGTCATTACTTCCCTACTTTTATCAATAATCATTCTGCATAAAATAGATATTTATAAGTACTAATGTCTACATAAATTGATTATTTAAGTTGTTATTAAAATAATTATTTAACTATGATTCCACTGAAGAGTCCTAGATGATTGCAGAGACATTTTATTTTTATAATTTTACCCCATATATAGTTCTGAAAATATGATGACTTTAATGTTAGTATACTGATGTGCATAATTAACCACAAAAAATGTAAATGTTTTGAATATTCCACCTGAGAGTATTACTGCTGCCACTGTCTGTATTAGAGGGGACAAAATGGTTGGGGTGGCCAAAGGGGTGGCCAATGAATGGCTAAGGGTGACCTGCCCCCCATCTAGCTCCGCCCCTGATCCAGACGAGGAGAGTTTGAGTCCAAAAGCTACAGTGGGACAGGTTAGGACAGATGACAAGCTAACAAAGAGGAAACCAGAGGAGGATCAGCTGAAAAAAAGAAAAGGAGGCATTGACACTAATGGACCAACTAGAAAACAATCAACAGGAATGAATAGAAACAGAAAGAAGCAACATTTTAAAAAGCATGACTACAGGAATAGAAAGCAAGATGCTAAAAGACGAGCCTTAAATGTCACCAAGAGACAAACAGCAGGATTTCACGTCTGTTGACATGGAAGTGGACGCCTCTGCCATCAGAAATGGGTTCAACTTCCACAGACAAAGACCAAAACCTCTGAGATGGTTTCACCCCGACAGATGAGATTACAACTAACCACTAAATTACTAACAATCTCTATAAAGACCCAGGCAAACACCCTGTGCAATAACCCTGTATAATAATCATGTTATATATAAAAAAAAAAAGTTGTCATATGTTGGCACTGTATATACTGTATATATCCCATAAACCTTTTTCTTCTCTTTTGACTATCTGAGCTGATGTAACGAGTAAATTCCTCCACTGCGAGATCAATAAAGTCAATCAATAAATTACTGGAAGGATTCAACAACAGAGACCATGTCATCCATCCACCATGACACGACTTTAATGTCACTGTGGTTTCTTAAATTGAAGCATGTTGAAAAATTAGATTGTATTTATAAGCACTATGATCTTGTTTTCTGACTAAACTAGAGCCTTTTACTTTATTTACTTCATTACTGAGCTTTGGTGACTCATCCTCCGATGATAACAAAGCTGCCATTTTATTATCAGATTTCCTTTTGCTCTGAGGCTTTTATCAAAGTTTTTAATGTTTCATCCTGGACATTAAAGGAGGTCTGAATCTTTGATAAGGAGGAGAGAAGGATGAAGGAAACTCGGTGCAGGATACGCCATTAATCTTTCTACATTAACCGTCTCTAATCTGCACAGTCAAACAGGTTTAGTTTGTGGAAATTATTCATGCTATATAAAACTATATGCAAACATATTTTAATAGGATGACCTATTTGGCATCGGATTGTGTAATTAACCGATTCAGCTTTTTCTGAAGCTTATTCTGGGGGATCGCAGCGCGTTTACAGACCTGAAGGCTCATACAGGTCTGTCTGCAACACAGATAGGTTCATTAGGAACTACATGATGAGATATATTTTCTTTTTTTTTTAAATATAATTTTTTCTAAATTTTGGGAAAGGTCTGATAAAGAGTACATTTATATACATGTCTAAGCCAGAATGATATGACATTCAAGTATGATTTCCCTACGACTTTATGATAATAATAATGCCTCCCCTTTTAACCCTCAGAACATCAGATTTATAATCGATGGAGAAGAAAGTTTCCTTTGGTTGCTATGGTAACAGGTGAGACTGAGCCACTTCCTCTAACAGGAACAGGATGTAATGGTTCCACCTAGAAAATCCTAATTTCTAAATTTCTAAAAAAAAATTGGGAAATTTGGAACAGAAGAGTAAAAAAAACCCCCAAAAAAAAAAATATATATATATCTTTATATATATATAATAATCATGAAGATCTCTATGCGTCTTTTTATATCCTTAAAATTAGTCAAGTTTTCGTGCAATATATTAAAGTAAAAGAAAAGAGAGAAATTTAATTTATAATTGTTAAATAAAAAAAACCTATAAGACTTATAGCAGCTCAAAATAAATGTTGAAGCAGTGGTGAAGTTTGAAAACATAAAAGTTAGTATTTTAATATTTTCACCAAATAAATTGTTTTTGGGATCAAAGTTATAATAAAAAAAACTATTATTTAATATTTGTATCCTTTCATTAATAGAAAAAGGAAACAAAGAGGCTAAGGAGGGAAACGGTTTGATGATCCCGTGATAAACCCGGACCTTCTGGATATGAAGATCACAGCTATGAGACGTTGCTTTCTCTGGGTTTAAGCGCGACCTTTGACCAGAAGAATGAGGAGAAACTGATTGTGATGCATTTATAAATGTTTATGTCATCTATTATGGGAAGATTTGTTAAAAATCAGGCCGACTGCCCTGTCTGTTACGGTACGTCTGATGCAAGATGTCAGCTCATGCATGAATGTCAAACATATTGTCCAAAACACGCAGAGTATGATGTTATTAATAAACTCACGGAAAAAAACAAAAAATTTAAGATTCAGGCCAAAGTTTTAAGTATTGATCACACTTCTGTGGTGCACAACAGTGAATGAAGATGACCTTTTTTAATCCATCGTCAGAAAACTCCAAAAACCAGAGGAGTTTAAAGTTTAAAACCATGACTCTTGCTTCTTCTGAGTCGCTTTCTGATGGATCTATGGTGTTATATTCAGGATGGGATAAAGAAAAGCATGATCCAAAAAGAGGGACGGAAAGGTCCGAGCTCAGGGAGTAGAATGTTGTTGCCAGAGGGGGCGTGGCAGCAGAACCTTCATATGCACATGGGTTCATTCATCACAGCCTGGCTAAATGCATTCCTGTCAGTCAGAGGGAGAAAGGAGACCTACAGGCCCATTCACGCTTCAGGCGGCGCTGCTTAGGCATGCAGCTAGAGCTGCACACACACAGAAAGGCGTTGACAGATGGCAGCATTCACAGTGATGGCGGTCAGACAGGCGGAGAGCTGGAGGTTGTTAACTCTGATGTCTGATATCAGTTACTCTTTACTGAGAAGGCTGTAAAAGTTCGGGTCAGAACACAGAATCTCAACTCTTTCCAGCTGCTGGGTTTTTTCTACAGATGCAGATAACGAGACAACTGAAAGGAATCGGCTGATTTTTTCCAAACGATTGATTCAATCTGAGGTCGTGATCAAAGCTTTCTATAGTGACGCAAATGTTTGCTTCTTCCTTACATGTTTCCAGTCCTTAAACACGTCATTATCAGGCAGAGACAGCGTGTAAAAATAGTAATATAATAATTTCAAAGACGAGGGAAAAAAAGAAAAAAATGACAATCCTGTTTCATAAAGGTCGATCTTAACATTTAAAACTTGATATCAACTGCCCCCATGGTTTTAAAACCATGGGGTTAAAAAAATTATCTTATCACCATGAAAAACTCACTTTTTTTAACAGTAACACTGATTATGGTAGCTCAACAGATGCTACAGGGTGCAAATAAATGCTAAATAAATTACCCAAAAGTAACAAAAAAAAAGGTTTACATTTTAAGACTTTCTGAGGTGTTCTGCTATTATTAATGTGAAATTTCTAGATTATTTTGTACATTGCAAGAACTATGCAAACAACTGTCATGACTTGGCACTGATAGCTGGCTCAATTGCTCATTTTATTCACCTGTTGAACTCTGCCTAGTTTCTCATTACTGCTCATCTGATCCACCTGCTCCTGCCTCTATTTAAGCTGCTTGGTCCAAGCCATCAGTGCCAGATTATTCTTGAGCCTTTGATGTGAGAGTTTTCTAGTGTTTCTAATAGTGTCCTGATTGCCTGATCCTGACCCATCTCTGTATTCAGACTTTTGAGCCTGCCTGCCCCCATCTGATCCATCTGCCTGACCCGTCTTCGGACATCTGCCGGTTTCTTCTTGTGGACTGAACCTGGATCTGCCTTCTGACCTCAACCTGGATTATCCCTCCTTCCATTGTCTGCTTGGATCTGACCTCCTGCCAGCTCTCCAGCCTTCTGCGTCTGGAATCATCATCCTCATTCTCTGGACACGGAATAAACTGTTAAATCAGGTTAGTGACTCATGCGTTCAAAATCATCCTGCATCAGATTATTGTGGTCACTAACCTGTGTTTCTATACTGTTTCTCTCCTGCCATAGACGCCCCAGCCGCACATACTGCAGATCCATAGCCAGTCATTTTAAATAAACGCATTTAAGTTATCCCTCTGTCTTTCTTGCCTGAATTCTGGTTCCCTCTGTTCTTAGTCATTACAACAACACATCTTTGGTATCAATACCAGAGCCACTAATAATATATCTTTACTTTAAATCTGTCTATAGCAGAGGTCCCAGATTAGTGGACCAGGGTCTGGATCAGGACCCACCTGCTGGCTAGACCC
>NW_015150690.1:817114-822946 GCF_000732505.1 Cyprinodon variegatus
TTTTATTGGTTACCACTGGTCTATAGAAATGTTCCCTCTAACTTTTCATTAGAAAACACACAGGCCCCGAGTACACCTAGGGATCACTGTGAGCAACTTCTGATATAAACCTACCCATCTATCTAGAGATAGTTGCTAGAGATAGATAGATAATAAACCCATGATCATAGTAAGTTACACGACTTATTAAAAGATTAAGAGATTACAGCAGCAATTTACTTCTAATTTAAGTGATTTTCCCCCGATTAAAATTAAAAAAGAAACAAACAAAAAAATAACCTGTTGTTCATGAGATGTGTGGTATGTTTAAATTTTATTCATTTCACATCTGTTGTTCTTCTCCAATGGTTATCCATATATGCTGTTTTCATATGATTCATTAAATTAAACCCTCTTTCTCAATCAGCACTGAAATGCAGCACAAATATCCAGAAGCTGTGAGATCTCCTCACATCTAATGCACCATATCATCATACCACAGAGAATGTCCTTCAATGTAACAATGTATTAAGTATTAATACTTGAATTTAGCAAAGAAAATTAAAAAAAGTCCAACTTAGAGTCGCACTGCACAGTGATCAAGCGTGTCTTGAAATGTTTGCACTTGGAACACCATAAATGTTAGAAACCTAATTTGCTTTTTATCATAAAACTAATTATAAATAAATAAAACTGGCACTGAAGAGTAGTTGGATCATACGCCAGAACAGCCGGCTTGCACTAAGTCCAGTAGGCTGAGATACATGCATCCCCTCTTCCTTTTATTATCATTACATTCAATGTGGTTATGAGCAAAATCCTCTTCTCTGTTTCTACGTTTTATGTAACAAAATTCATGTTTGTACACAGACACAGTTATTTTCACAGCTGGTTTAAGTTGTAAAACGAAAGATGCATGTATTCAAGATGGAGGAAAAAAAAGGATTTAAAGTTTATGTTGGATTGAATTCATTCACAGATTTTCTTTTACGCTCAGAATGTGAGTAACATAGGTCTAACATAGTCTCATTTTATATTTTACCTCATGGTTTTTACATTCATGATCTTTTGAAGATATCAATATAACCAGCTCTAATCGAACTAGATCCAACATTTGATTATTGATACTTTAAAGATATTTATATTTATATAGATAATATTGACAACCCTGGTATGAAAATAAATAAATAAAATAAATCTCATAATCTCTCTTGCTAAATGTTAAATTAAAAGTTTTTGGGAAGGACAGCAAAGAGTTCTGCCAGACCTCCTGAGGCAAGAAAGCCCTTTAAAGTCGTAGAGAAATCATATTAAAACGTCAAAATCATTCTGGCTTAAACATGTATATAAATGTACTCTTTATCAGACCAAATTGTCCCAAAATTTAGAACATTTCTATTTATTAAAAAATCCTGTCTTAAATTCAGTTTTTTTTTTTTTTTGTCATCTTCTGCAGGCCAGTTTGTTAAACGTCAGCCTGAACACCTAAATTCAGCCAATCATATATCAATGGTAATCTGTCAATCAGTTTATTTGATTGACAGATAAGAAATAAGAATCCTTTCCTTTCCCATTAAGTTCCGTCCCAGTGTTCACGGGGATGGACGTCTGTGACTTCAACAGGTGTAGAGCTAACAGAACTGGCAGCGTTGCGAGGCAAGGGCTCAAACATGGACGGCTGGAAGCCTTCTACACCAAACCAAGCTTCTGCCGCCCTGGCGTCCTCTTCCAGAACATCTTCGTCCCCGCTTTCCTCCTCTAAATAAAAAATGTATGACGGAGGAAACTCATCCACGACCTCAGACACTAAACTCTCCTCCTCTTGCATGTTTCCTCTGTCCATAGCGTTCCTTGACAGTGTCGTTTCTAAGTCACCAATTTAGTGCTACTTGGTCCCAATGGAATTTCCCATTGGGAACCTACTAGCACTAAGTTGCTAACTGGTTAGCAAGATGCTTCTGAGACACCGAACCTACTAGCACTAAGTTGCTAACTGGTTAGCAAGATGCTTCTGACAAACAGGCCACAACCAAACGTGCTTACAAACCTTCTGCCACAACAATCCCGCCCCCTTGATAAATGATCAATCACATTCATTTTATTCACTCATGTCAAGTCATGCACCACTCAGGAGAATTCGGAAATGCAACGATGGAACGGCCTCTTTCCAACGACTTTAAAGCATTTCATATTTGTCCTAATGTTTGTGTATATCAGTATTTTATATCATTAATATTTGTATCCAATGACATTTATCAAGCCTTTTTTTTTTTACATATCAGTCTCGGTCAGATTAGTAAAACTGCGAGGATGTTAATAAATGTGGTTTATTTCCATGTTGTTGGTCTCTGTGTTGGTTATGTTAAAGTGAAGATGATGATTATTATAAAGGTGCAATGTGAACAGCTGTGGTCAAAGGGGAGAATGCATATAATATAATCTGTATCTGTAATGTCGAGCCAAAGGATTTTCTCTGACAGCATCTCATGAACTACTCAGCATTTAAGGACTTTTAATTGGTTTAACTCTCGGTTTCGTCACTTTTTTCCCCATTTTTTACTGAAATGTCAAAAGATTTTAGTTTTTTTTTTGCACATTTAAATGTTTAAAGAAGTTTTGACGTTCAAAAAGTCCTGGTTCTGGTTCCCGAAAGAAGAGAGAGCGACTTGTTGTCTCCTGGGATTTTGGAAAGTTTCCAAGGCCCTTTTTTTTGTTTAGGAAGAGCTCTGATTGTTGCCAAGAGTTTCAAGAACTTCCTAGGTGTTAAATAAACGTTGTATTGATGGAGATGGAGGGCGAATAACGGGTTCAACGAGCGTAAATAAGTTTTTGGTGCTTCTGAAAGACGTCTGAGGACCTGAGCACCCTTTAAGTGTCGGGGTTAAGGTTTCCTGAAGGCGGTTTCAGAGGTGTCAGATGTCTGCATGGGATCTCTGGGGTTCGGAAAGAGCTTCCAGGTTTTAGTGTGGTGGGTTAAAAACTGCTGCAAACTTTTATTGTTTCTACTCGTGTGTAAATTCTTGTAAAGGGAAGACAATAAAAATAATTGAAATGTATTTGGCCTCCCAGCAGGTGACTGGCTTTGATACAACACATGTCTCAGCTCCGGTGAAGCATTACGTCATTGAGTGGTGTGTTTGTGTAGAAGGGAAACCTGCTTTTCTTGGCTGCAGCCCGAAAGCCGGACAATGTCTTGGATTTAAATTTCACTCTCATTAAAGTAACTCACTTCTATTCAATGCAGCCGTGTGTGTGTGTTGGTGTGTGTGTTTCTCAGGATTTGTCTATGCAGGGCAGATGGACGCACAAAAAAACACGCACCGACAGTCGATCAAAGGCTTTCTGGGTCTTTATTAGAGCTGCAATCAGGAACTGAATGCAACAAAAACATCAAGGAGTTCCTTTCACAGCGCAAAGCTCAATTTTTAAAGTATGCATTCCAACGAGGCGTAAAGTTGTCCAAGAGAAGGAATGCCCGTTTCTGCTGAATAAATTAGACTTTTTAAATCAACTGTTTGGTTCTCATTGCTAAATTTAAGCTGCTCTAAAAAACGACACTTTAAAGTAGTCAACAAAAGGACTGAAATCCTAATGTATAACATTTCTGATGCTCTAAACTTGTCTGGATAAAAGTCTTCATTAGGTTTAATACCAACAACAGCTGTTTGCAGTAAAACAACCAATAAAGTGATTTTATATGGCTTAAAACAAGTAATAATACAAGTAAGTTCTTCAAAACGTCACTTTTTAATGAGCGCAGCAGTCTCTGATAATTTGACCCATCTTGAAAAGCCTTTTAAAACTCAGTAGGTTCCTGTTTTGTTGGTTTAACCTGCTGCAAACATGATGCATCATCGGACAGCAGCTTCTCACGGCGATCCTGAGGAATCTCAGCCTGATCTTCGTCGCCAAACGCCTCCAGCTCATCAATAATGTCTACTTTTTTTAAACCATACCAGAGATCTTCTTTAGTAAAGATCCATTTAAAGTGACTTCGATGTTTGAGTCAAGTTGCCATAAAACTGTTGCAATCATAGCATTTTTGAGGATTTTATTAATCTTTCTGCCTACTTCATGTTGTCAGATGGGTCCTATTAAAGTCATAGAGAAACGGCTGTACTAACTGTTGTAAGTTGTTAGATAACTAACTGGCCTGCATAAGATAACGAAAAAAAAACAGCACAGATTTTAAGACAGAATAGAAATTTTCTAAATTTTGGAACAATACCATCTGATAAAGAGTATGTTTATATACATGTTTCAGCCAGAATAATTTGACATTTAAATATGAATTCCCGACGACTTTAAAAAAGGAGTCAAAAACCATGATGAGCTTCTAATGAATTTTCATTTCCAAAAACAGATCAATCTAGAAGAACCAGAGGATGTTTCATCATCTGAAAACAGACAAGAACATCTCAGGTTAAGAAATCTCAGTGTTCTCTGTGATTTTAGCCATTCAGAGTTTTCAATCACTGAAAAATGCTTCTAACCTTTAACACAAAAAATATATGAAGACAAAATCCAGAATCTCAGGACCCAGACATTTATTAATGGCATCTGGATTCATTAAACTCTGCCTTAAAAATGTTACAGAAACACTTTATAGAAAGCTATTAAATGTCTTAAACAAATATTGAGTGAAAACAGTAAAAACTCTGAAATGTTGATGTTTTCCACAACTTTAGACACTTTCAGGATGTTTTAGCAGCAGAGGCTCTGATGAAAACTGGAAAGACTGTAAACCTCTGAGACAAACCTCAGAACATGCTGCATTAAGGCTTCCAAAAATAAAAAAAAACGCATAGATTTAGACTGAACAACAATTAATTGAAGTGAAAATTAGGATTTTCAAAGAAACTTTAGAGTATCTGAATGAGCTAAAACCTAAACCCTCTCCAAGTATGGAAATATTAAAAGAAAACCTCAACTTTTAAAAGAATAACAATCCTGAAACATCCTACAAATATATGATGTTCTTTAGAAACCTCTAAAGGTAATGATTTTTTTGTACAACAGGAACAGCCTGATTATTATTCCCTCTGGAGAATAATCTGACCATCTTAATTTCCCTGAAAAGAACCTGAAAGAAAACTTTAAATCATTTTGGAATGCCGGCTCCATGTAGGAATTTAAGCTCATGTGGACCCAAAACCCTTCCTGAAAATTTCCAGACCTTCTTTTGATTTTTTCAGATGCATTCAAAGTATTAATTTCAGCTTTGATATACGCTCTTAAACTTTATTTTTTATGTAAATCTCACTTTCATCGCTTGGCTGGGCAATTAACTGCATTTGGAATGTAATTAAAATATAAGTAAATGCTATTTTCAATCACAGAGGAGGCACTGACTTTTAATCATACTAGTTAACAAGAGGACACTAATTTCCTCCCTCCAGCCTTAAAATCCTGGAGGGAGGAAAGCACATGCACAGCCCTGTACCTGCTCCCAAGAAGGAACACCTATTTAACGTGTGTGAGAGAGTGCACAAGCCCATTTCTACTCGTGCAAGCTCTCTTTAAAAGTTGCATCGCTCAAACAAGCTTACTTTCCAAATGAAGATTTGCAGTTTCTCCACTATGTCAGACTCACCAGTAAGTGAAAATGGGGACGAGCACGTAGGACGTCCTTACGTAAACATATCACCAGAATGACTGACAATAAGGAGGACCACTTATTAGGATACCCAACTCAGAAAAAGAACATCCTCCACTATACCTTAAACGTCAGACCGCCCTACACAATATCAGACCGGCCTACACGACATTTACTGCCCTACATGACATCAGACCACCCTACACGACATTAGATTGTGCCCCACATGACATCTACCGTCACACACAACATCAGAC
>NW_015150690.1:824690-831257 GCF_000732505.1 Cyprinodon variegatus
TCTACATGACATCTAACGCCCTACACTACATCAGACCACCCTACACGACATCAGACCGCCCTATATGACATCAGACCGCCCTACACGACATCAGACCGCCCTACATGACATTAAACTGCCCTATACATCATCAGACCACCCTATACAACATCAGACCGCTTGAAGCACTCTGTTCATATCATCAAAATTGACAAACATCCTATTAAACCCAGATCCTTATGCTGCCATCACCATGCTGTACTAAAGGTGAAATGAAATTACGCCCAAATTTAGCTTGTGATGATGATTTATTTTACCCATGTCCAGACTGATACTGAATCTCAAAGGTACAGAAACTTTTGGCACTGAGAGCTGTGTCCGATCTCAGGAGGTTTCTGCATCCTGGAGGGTTCAGAAATGGTTTGATTTGATCCCGTTCTCGAAGTTTGGGAAAGACCTGAACTGACAACTCACAAGACATAAAGACCACCTCTATTCACAATTCATCTCCAGAGATCTAGTCAGAGAAGGGAGTCTGTTAGGTAGGTGGTCATAATGTTAAGCCTGGCTGGAGGATCTAAACAGCCTCCCAGGGAAATATTTCCCAGGAAAAAGAACCTCTTCATACAGACTCAGAAACTAGGAGATACTTTAAGTAGTTCAATGCTCATCTAATGAGTTTGAGGGGAACTTTTTTTTGTTTTTTGCCAGCCCTCCCTGACAGGCGCAGGCCCGAGCAGACAGGTGTTCTGTTTCCCAGCGCAGGAACATGTGTCCCCCTCCCTTTACACAGCAGCAGCTCTGCTTCCCCCCCATCATGACTCACAGGTAGGAGGTGAACACGCTCAGGTTGCTCGGTATCTCCCGCAGCCCCAGGTCCGAGCAGTCCGCCCGGTGCAGCAGCCCGTCCCCCTCGCAGCGGCAGCGGTCAGGGCAGGTGGTGGAACCGTTCACCGCCTCGCTCTGCCTCCTCACTCCGGCCTCGGAGCTCCTCGACCCGGCCAAGAGGACCGCAAAGGCGGCCAACAAAGCCCCGAGCCCCCGCATGTCCCGCATGGGTGAAAGTTTCCTGCGCAGTGACAGGAGGAGAAAAGTTTCTGCTCCAGGTGTTGGTGGCTCCTCTGATGAAGGAGGGCTGTGGGCTCAGGTTTGCAGCTTGGTGTGTTTCCAGGCTGAACGCGTGGATCTGAGTGTGTGTGAGTCCCTCCACGCACTCACAGCCGCGTGAAAAAGCCGTCCACTTATATACAGCCTGCCCCTCAGCTCACAATGGGAGGGGGGCAGAGTCCCAATAATCTGTGATTTAATCCATCAGTTGAGGGGGAAAGAATTTGTTTTTAACTAATTATGCTGAAAAAGGCTGCTGCATCTTTACCCTCATGATTTTAAACATTATAATATAAACATTTCAATAAGAGAATTTAGGTTTGGAAAATAGTATAAAAAGTATAAGTGAACTGATTTTTAAATAATATTTCACTTTAATATGGGGAAAAAGTCAGAATTCTGACATTAATGTCAGAATTCTGACTTTTTTTCCTCTGAATTCTGACTTTTTTTCTTAGATTTCTCACTTTTTTCTCGTAATTCCGAATTTAATCTCAGAATTCTAACTTTAATCTCAGATTTCTGACTTTTTTTTTTACATATTTCTAACTTCTTCATCCGCCTTTGACACAAGCTAATCAGTTTTGAACCACACGTCCTCAAAAGCCCAGTCAGCATCCAGTGGTTGTGCTATGTCCAATTTCAATTCATGAAACTGTTTCAACCCACTTCCAGCCCCTCCTCCATTTTCTTAGCTAAAGCTTCATCAGAGTGTCATTCCTAATGCGTTCCGTGTCTCATCTTAACCGGTCCGGCAGAGGTTTCTTCCCAAGTTTGAGTTTTTCCTCTCCACTGTTGCTTCATGCTTGCTCATCATGGACAGGTTCTCACAACCAGTGTTATCCAAGCTTCATCTTCCAGCTTCCCCGAGTGAAGTTCTAGTATCAGCTCACGCAGTCCATTGGATCTCCACATAAAGCTCAGCAGACCGTCTCGCTAACGTAATGTTCACAGGTACAGAGCAACGAAATGAATTCTCTGCAACTTAACCCATCCCCTTTGGGAGCAGTGGGGGGTTAAGGGTCTTGCTCAGGGACCCAGAGTGGCAGTCTGTGGGGGTGGGGGGTCGAACTCACAATCTCAGGATTCAAAGCCCTATGCCCTAACAACTAGGCCACCACTCCCCCACTGTATGTCAGTGACACCACCAGGGGCCATGGCCACCCTGTGCAATCCCATCACTGGCCAGTATAAATTGTAGTAGCATCAGTTTAGCATTTCATCCCATTATGCACAGCCATAACGTAAAATTAAAAATAACACAATAAACCAAGACATGAGTAGGTGTTTATGAGTTCTACAGGCAGGTTTACCATAATAGTAGATTCAAACCCTGAAATTATGGCTTTTAGTTTTAGTGGCCCCATCTGGCCCCCCATGAAACATTTCTGCAGGCTCCACTGCTGGACGTCCTGTAACCCTAAGGATTGTGGGAATCTTTAGCTCCTACGTAGCGGTCACTTGGGAAGAATTTTGCTTCCTTCTTGCACTTTGCACGTGTCCTAACTGATTTTCTTTGACATCATGTTTATTCCTTTACTAAAGGTCTGATCCCATATGAATTAATGATCTTTCCCCGTACTAGTGGGCTAGAGAACTTCCTTTAGGCGCTGCTAGTTTCCAGCTTTTCTTAACTAGCTGCTGATTTTGCATGCAGCATTTTGTTCTTTTGGGCAATAGTATTATTAGCCATGTTAACATGCACAAAATGTCACAATTGGATTGAAATATATTTGGGTTAAAACACAGAAAATGACAGAGTTTTACCACCTGTATGGATGTGAGTAATCGTAATAAAATAGCAGACCAGACTGAAAATAAACAATATCTCATGTTGACACGAGCTAACTCAGGCCAACCTGCCTTATTCAGCTTTACTTGATCGTTGAGTGTTTACATACGTGCCAATCAGATTATTCATCCATTTTCCATCAGGCGTATCCCAGCTGGGGTGGTGAGGGGTGCTGGCGCTTATATCTCCAGCTGTGTACGGGCGAGAGGCAGGGTACACCCTGGACAGGTCGCCAGTCATTCGCAGCCAATCAGATTATCAGTCGGCATAAACCAGCCTTCTGAATAGAATCATATATTCCACTGTCATGTTTACATGATGCATTTTTAGCACATTAAGCGATTTATTCACCTCCATCTACAAGTAGCTGTTTAGTTTGTTTGTCTATATATTCTGGTTTTGCATAACTTTTTAAATGTGCTTTGAAACAATGTATTTACAGCGTTTGCACCCCTTTGGCCTTGAACGTTAAAGGCTTGACCTTTAAAAGTATTTCTGATTCTGATTGACCTGCACTAGAGGAAAAAACTAAAAAACAGCAGAAACTTTTAATAATTTTAAACTTCTGTATATTTCTGATTTGGAGCTTCAGTTCGTTTGTTTTCTACTTTGTGTTTCTTTTCTAAAGCTTCTCTCAACAGTTGGGTCAGGTTCCTGAGGCCTCTTTGCTCACACACCTTCATTTAGGTGGGACAACACATGTGTAACAAGGTTGAGATCATGGACGCGTAAAAACTGATATAAAAATAAGAAAAACTTAAAGTAGATGCATTTACTGTCATTTAAGTAGGTTCATAATATGATCTGCCAAATTTAATTTGTAATTTTTTCTATAAAATAAGTTAATTAGATATTATTCACCTTAAGCAAGGTAACAGTGTTGTTTTTTCTTACTTTAATTATAAATCACCATATTTATTGGCAAATTATCTTGTCCAGCTGCTTAAAGAAAGAACAAATACACTTAATTCAAGAAAAAATGTAACAATTTATTAAGAATTCAGTTTTTGCAGTGCACAAGCCGTTAGTCTGCCAGGATTTTCTTAAAATGTAATGATGGTAATTATGTTTAAAAACTTCAATTTAATTTAATCAACCCACAGGAAATGTCTCCAAAAACCAACAATTTTGTCCCCAATTTTTTTTTAATCTTTAATCTAGTTGTTTATGTTCCTTTGGTTTAATGGCTTCTTCATCTCTGAGCGGCACTTTAGTTTGAATACAGAGATAAATTGAAATCCTAAGCTATCTCTATAGCTATGCTGCTATAGGCTTAGACTGCTGGAGGACATGGGAGGACATTCTCCCACTCTGCAGAATTTATTAATTGCATCTCTAACGTCATGCTCTCCCTGCTTTTCTCACACTAGCTTCATCTGGTCTGTTCCTGTTTGGCTGTGACTCCATCCTGGAGAGAAATATCAGTTGCCCTTTGTATATTTGCTTCTTTCTGTATCTCTGCTTCTGTCTCCTTGAACCCCAGACGGCCTCGGCAGATGGCCGCTCACACTGAGCCTGTTCTGCTGTTAAAAGGGAGTTTTTCCTCTCCACTGTCACTACACGCATGCTTGGTGTGAGGGATTACCTTCAAGTCAATGAGTCAATGCAATCAATTGATTTTCCTTAGATAGAAAACTTTTTATTAATTTGACTGGATGATCTGGTTGAACTGTAACGTGCCTTGAGATATAAATAAACTGAATTGAATTGAAATAATTTACCTAATTAAAGCAGTGTGAGTTGAATAGAATAAAAAGATTGACCAAATTCTTAATTTCTAATCAGCTTTCAGATGTTCAGATGATGATCAGATTTAATACAATACAACACCATTTTTTGTTGTTGATGTTTGTTGGCCCGTGTGAACAGTTTTTGTTGTTCTCTCCTATTACCTGTATTTTCTGCTTTGAATCCATCTTTCCATGCTTTGAAAATCATCTAAACTCATTCAAACCTGAAGTGGAGCTTAAAAAATCAAACAAATAAAAAAGGTCTTGGTTTAAAAATGTTTTTCAGTTGAAATACAAAAAATGTAACTTAAAGGTTTAGAGAACATTGTAACGGCCAGTGAAGACATCACACCCCCTGGATTTGTTCAAACAGGGACCTCCAGACATGGATCTGGTTCTCCAGAAGTTCTGCTCATAACCCGGTTCTCAGTGGTACTGAAGCAGAGACACATCTAACCCTTTGATGCCTGTCGTTGCTAATAGCAACAAACCACTTGTATTACACTGCAAAACATGGAAATCTAAGTAAGTCAGTTTTTTCTTAACATTTTTTTTCTCTTCTTTCAAGTGCATAATATCTAATTATCTTATTTTAAGGGTAAAAATGCTAATTCCATTGGCAGATCATCTTATTTTCCTTCTCATATTAAAGGTAAATACACTTATTTTAAGACATTTTCAGAACATTTTTGCAGTGTAAGCAAACAGTCGCCATAGCGTTTCTGCATCACTCCAGTGCTAGTCACAGTGTATGTTATTATGTAGTTATAACTGCTGTTACAAAATATACTTTATCTTCATTTCTATTTATTTAGTAACAGTAACTGTTTTAATTTGGCATCTCGTTGACAGGAAAAACACACAAAATGTCTTTTTATATGTACGGTACATGAATATCAATTCAGGCTTCAAGGGGCTAAAAGTAGCAGGACGTCCATCTTTTAGGACACAGCTGCCTCAGATCAGGGCACAGTCAGGGGATTAGAATGGTCTAGTCAAAGGCCTAAAGCTAATTGAGAATCTGTGGAAAGTCTATAGAGCCCAAAACGTTTAAATTCAAACCTCAAACACCTGCAGCTGAATTTAAAGATGGCTGCTGGGAGACTAAAAACAAACGTTTTTCAGATTGTTTAAACATTCCTTCAGATTAGACCTGATTTCCATCCTCTGCTGATTCCTTTAAGAATCCAATTAGTTTATAACTTATTTTAGTATCATTTTCTACACTACTGTGGTGTCATTTCTTATCAGTTTATGTTCTTTAAAAAATCTTTTAAAATAATTTTTTTAAATATTTATCTCATTCTTGCAGCTTTCCCTCCCTTTTTTTTCTTCTATTATAATGTTTGTGCAGTCACTCTTTCACTGGATTTTTGGCAGATTTTTGGTCCCAGATTACAACAATAAGTAATCTTTGTAATCTGGTGCTTCTTCCATGTTTACTATCCAACAACAGACACATTTTGCATATAATATGACTATTAGACCTTGATGAGGAAATGGAGGACATAACGGACTTCCTGTAGTAATCCCCTTCTCTTGTAAATAATTTCCAGTGAAGTAATTCTGTGTTCAGGGTTTTTATTTTACCTTGGTTACGTGTCGTCACCAAGCAGAAGCGGGTCTGATCCTCCCAGAGACTGAAGAGCAGCGGCTCTGGGTTAATGATTAGTGCGCTTCATTTCCTGTGTCAGTGTGTTTTATGAAAATAAGACAAAGAGTCTTTCTATGACAGAAAGGACGGTGGGGGGCAGAAAAAGGTGAGATATGAAGATGTTATCAGACCTTCACAGAGGCTCGAATGATGCAACATGAGGCAACATTAGGAGTAAAACACAGATAGCAACTCCCGCCTTCATTTAAAGGAACTGTTAACCATAAACTGACTTTTCTAGTTGCACTTTTTTTTTTTGTTGTAGGACAAGTTGTAGATTTTTAGCAGAGTTCTAAAGGTGAGCT
>NW_015150690.1:832126-835284 GCF_000732505.1 Cyprinodon variegatus
GAACTTTCATTTCAATGAACAACAACACTGACAGATGGCATCACCGTGGGGATATTATCCTGTAAAATCAGCTCCTTGCTGGTTGATAACAGAGTGTTAGAGGATTTATAGTTTGGGTGACTTTTGCATCTTTTCACACTAGTGGATGTCCCAGAAAATTCATCCTAAACATGGGACATGTCTAGAAGTCGAAAGTTCCTTCTAAGACGGTTCAATTGTTCATCTTAGATCAGGCTTGTAGGAAACAGTTTAAGCAGAAAGTCTCCTTTCTCCTAGAGAGAAAAGGGGCATCATGGGTTTGGTTTGCAAAGCTTCATCTGAATAAAGAAATATGTAAGAAGCTGAGACCAAAGCTATTACCATGTTTTGAGAAACTCAGACTGTGAAGCACGGTGTTGTGGAGTGATGGTCTGGGCTTGGATTGCCATAATTGGGTGGACTTTGCACTCCTTTGTGAAATAAAGCATTCTAGAGGAAGATGGAGACAGTAAAAGCTTTTTTTTTTTCAAACATATCTTGTGTGGTTTAAAAAATATTTGGTGTGCTGAGGTGTCGGTCATCTAGGTTTCAAAGCCCCTGTTACTGAACTGCGCCACCATGTGGATGGGAGGGACTCTACAGGACTACTGTGTCTTTAACTGTGTGTGAAATATTTTCTTTAGGTTTTTTTTTTCTGATCTGTTTTTAAAACGTGTGTTGTTTTGTTCCTATTTTTATGCATTTCCTTCTTTAAAGCTTTTTGTCGAACCGTCTCTATTCGTTTTGGGCATTCATTTCTCTATTTTTAGCTGGGCCTGTTCAGCAATTGATTCATAATTTCTGAGTTCCATTGCACCAATGGGTTCTGTTTGGTTTAAATCACTATGCAAAAATAACCTATTAAATATTTTGGGTAAATAGCAACACTTTAATGTTGCTTTGATTGTTTATAGGTTTTTACAGCAGAAATAAAGTCTACTCTGTTTGAAATAAAAATCTCCCAATAATATTTAACTTTTAACATTGATTTAAATCCTTTTGCTGCTAGATGATGATGTTTTTTGGTGAAACACTGACCTCTTCTGGTTGAGCAGCTACATTGCAAGAAGTTTCCAGGTTGTTTTGTTTCCAGTTTTCCATAAATCCCCCCATGCATTAGTCATGTGGTACCTGTACGATTTTATTATACTTGTAATCAACGCTGTAAGGAAATGTCGCTGCAATAAATTAGGGATTTTAGGATCAAAGTCTGTTAAATTTCATAATCCAAGTGGGAATAAGGAATAAATTGGATAAATATATAGAAATATGATTTTATTCCTGATATTTGAGCATTTATATGTATCTGTTTAAGAGCGAAAAATGAACTACGGAGGAACGAAGAGACGAACGGAGCCTGAACTTCTCCGTTGTTTTCCTCCTTCAGCCTGTTTGTTGTCCCTGAGCCAACGTGAGAAACTCCAGCAGCTTTGACGGCCCTAATCACGTGATACTGCAGAGAGAGATAACAGCGAAGACGTCTCACTCTGGTGGAACTTTTAAACTCTGATTTCAGGAATTTTCTTCTATCAGTTCTGATATTAACTATTCACTTCATGAAGTAGTTATTAAAAATGAGAAATAAATATATTTATAATAAAACTCAGAAAAATAAAAGAAATTGTAGTTTAGAGAGAAGGGGGATCTTACTTTACATAGTAAAGAGTGAAATAGTATAATAAGATGCAACAACATAAATTAAAACATATTTCTATTTTTGGAAGATGTAATGTGACTGAAAAACTATCATAGTTTTGTTGTTTTGGCCAAAATAAAAATAAAAAAAGATAAATATTAAAATAATCGTTATTATTCTCTAATAATCGTCAGATTTGTGGAGTGAAGGACTTATAGTTGAGCTATGAGGTTTTCCACCTGAGCAGCAGATCTCTATATAGCTCATCCAGAGTTACCATCTGCCCCTCAGCTGCTTTTTCCATTAACTTTGCTCACTATTATATCAACTGGTAGAATCAGTAATGACGTCAGCTGGACTCATAAAAATTGGTGGTTAAGAAATTGTTCCACTGAATTTTATTTTTATTATTATTTCTTTTTTGTTATTAAAAATGCATTAAAGTTAGTTGTTTTATTGCAAGAACCTCTATTAGGCGTGAAAGCAAGGAAATTACCTCAGACAAATATATGTATTTTATTTAACATATTAAAAAAATCTTCACACTACATGTATGCGTGAGCTCCATGATCAACACGGCGTAAGAGCAGCACTGACATTTTTCGGAGTGAGTCATCATGTTGAAAATTGACGATCTTGGTTAAAGCTAGCCGGCTAGCTGTTAACGCAGACTGACGCCATTAGTTTACAGCAAAGAAAGCGTAAGAACCGTGAGAAGCGACCCGGTTCCGATTTTAGACCGGTTCTCCTGTCGGTTTGGACCGCTGCTGTTCGCGGTTTGGGCCGTGTGAGCTGTCAGAGAGCCGCTCTTATGATTTTAGCCTAATTTATAAAGTCGGAAGTCGGTTTAAGGTTCGAACTAAGTTAGCATTGTTAGCAGCTCGACAACAAACGTCTCTTTTTTTTCTGGAAATAAAAAGCAAGCGGAGTATTTTCTAAACTAAAGTGAGAAGATGGCAGCAGCGGGGGCGGCCGGGAGCGGCGGCAGAACCTACTCCTTCAAAGTGGTGCTGCTGGGGGAAGGCTGCGTGGGGAAGACGTCGCTGGTGCTGAGATACTGCGAGAACAAATTCAACGACAAACACATCACAACCCTTCAGGTAAACCGAACCGAACCCACCGAACCGGGCTGCTGGGGAACCCAAGCCACCCTTTGGGGGTTAGCAGGGCCGTGGCAGGAGCCCGGGGCGGGGAGGGGGAGGAGGGGGGCGGTCAGGTGGTGTTTATGTTCATCCAGAACCTGGACTGGTTCTGGTTTCACTTCCACAGGAAACATGTCTGGAAGATTTGAATATCATTTCCATTAATTATTTTCATCTGCACACGTTTGCTGAAAGAAGGCGAAGGCCTCCGACTGGGATTACGGATTAGGAATATTTGATATATTCCATTGGGATTAATATCACCAAAAAACACATTTTTATGTAATTCTGAACTTAAAGTATTTTCTTTTTAAACCTTTATAGGACACTCTGTGAAATACTTTGAAAATTACAAGCCAATA
>NW_015150690.1:836022-847524 GCF_000732505.1 Cyprinodon variegatus
GCCTCTGTGAACATCACAGATCAGGTTTTATTCTGGACTCTTCCAGGATTATTTAATCTAGACCACCTTAATGTGGTTCTCCAGCTGAAGCTGAACCTCCAGCCCAGACTCTGGTTTTCTGTAGCCTTTTCTTCCTAGGATTTGGCTCCGTTTATCTTCCCTGCACCCCCTGAAAAGAAAGCTTCCCCACAGCCTGATTATGCCACTACCATACGTCACCATTAGGCAAGGTGGGATCTCATTGTTGTGTATTGAAACGGATGAACGGGTCCTATTCTGAAGCGGTGGACCCTTTTGTCTGTTTCAATTTGCACAGGAAGCAGAACGTCTTCTTGGAAACAAAGTCCAGTGGATTATTTTTTTTTTAACTTTTTTTTTTTTTTTTTTACTATGGTCTGGACTTTATTGAAGCCTGCAGAGACGGAGGTGAGGTTTTGGGATGTTTGACATCTGTCCAGTTAAGGGAGGATTGGCTGTGATTTCCACTCCTGGGAAGATAAACAGCTGTTTCTCTTGGTAATAACCAGAAAGCTGATCCCGTCATGGTCACATGTCGCTGACGGATCGTCTTGGTTCTGCTGCATTTTCTCATCATCAGTCGGAGCTTTCTTTTTTTTTTTTTTTTTTGAAACTATTCGGAACTTCAAGTGAGGACTGTTGTTTTTGTTTTTTTTTATTCATATATTTTTTTAAACTCTGGGTAATGTGACCCTCTGCTAGGCTGTTAATTGGTGATGAAGCTTCAGATCTGCTGATTGTCGGTTTCAAATGGTCATCAGGTCTCACCATCAGGTTTTAGGAGAAAACAAAAGAGAAACGGCACAATGGCGAAGGGTTCAGTCTAACGGGAACATCTTACAGAAAGCTGCTCATTCATTAGCTGCTGGTGGAAACGGTTCAGCCCGACTCTCATTCACTAAAATCTAAGCTTACCTATACCGTCAGTGTGAAGGCGGCTGCTCTGGGTAGAGATCAGACCTGGCTGGTTGGTCTGCTATGGATGCTCCTCCTCTGCAGGAACGCATAAGGGGGAGATGGATGGATGGAGGAGGTTCACTTCAGCAGGAGAACCAGGCAGAGATACAATAGATCAGGGGTAACCAATAAAAATCAGCGGGGTCCAAATAAAGAAAGAGATTTTCAATTATAATCTCTTTAACACAGAAATAAAATTTGGTTTTTATGCATCCATGTTATACATTGAATTAATAGAAAAAATAGAACATTTTTCCATTTTAAAATCTAACAACAATCGTTAAGTTTGGTATATAGACAATTTCCTGATTCACATTTTTCATAAAACACCTGAACTGACCTTTTTTTTCTTCTTTTTTCTGTCTAAATGTTGGCAGTGGGCTTTATGCTGCCCTGCAAGGCTTTATACCTGGGTTTGAATGGAGACTAAGCCATTCTAAAGCACATATCATGGAGCTCATTCTGAGCCTGGATCCATACATCAAACATCCTCTAAATGTTCAGGGTCATCTTTGAGCACCATTTCACTTTTCTGTCACCAATTCACCACAGTTCTTCCAGCAGTCCACACTTTCTCTGCTCTCTTTTTCTCATCATCTTCTCCTTCTTTCCCATCGCCTGGTTTGCCACATGATTGCCTGCTGTGTCTAAAAGTAGCAGCAGCAGCAACCCAGAATGACAGCAGCTCATTGGATCATTTGTATCACCTGTAGCTTGGTGCCGGACGCTCTGGAAGGCTTTACCGTATTTCCAGGAGAAGAGGCACAAGTGAAGTTAGACAATGTCGTTGGACAACCTGCGGTACTATATAAATGATTTAAATCAGGTTGGGTCCGGATCCGGACTGCGGTCCGCTAATACGTGACCTCTGCTTTAGGTGGTTCTGATCCAAGCATGGCCTAGTCAAAGCCTAGACCTAAACCAAGTATTTAATCATTTTATTTTTTTAGAAATTCACGTAATCCTTCTGAGATCATTATTTTACAAATTTGATAAAAATGTTCTTAAATTTGATTAAAATGTTGTTTGGTCTCTAGAAATCAAATCCTGATTGGATACGTGAAGGTTTGATGCTTTGATATGAATGTTTCTTTTTTTTTCTTTTTTTAAACCTGTAAAGCTTTTCTGCGGTTTAAGTAAATATTGACCTCAGGGCTGCTGACCGTTCCTTAACCTCAGTTCCTGCTGATACTCTTCATTTCCACAAGTTTCAGTCTTTTAGTTCTTACTTCCTGCCAGAATGTAAGCAGGGAAAGCTGCCCTAAGACTTTTGCACAGTGTTGTTGATGCCAGACATTAGACACCAGGCTGATCAAAAAGTTGCAACGGCAGCAGAAACCCTGAACGCAGCTCTTTCCCAGTTATTCTGAGCAAACCTGTTGAACTGTATCCTGGGAATTGTTGAAAGTTCCGGTCTGCAGCCAAGATGTTTGACTGAATCAGAGCGTCTGTGGATGCAGGGAGGCTGCTGCAGTCACATGGACGCCACGGCTGCAGGGCAAAGCTCCTCACATGAGCAGCATCACCGCCGCTCTACATCCCAGATCTCCAGGAAGACGCACCGAGCGCCAGAAGATGGAGGAACCTGTAATACTGCCGGGTTGTTTGTTTTTGTTTTCCTTTTTGATGAACATTCGGCCGTTTCTCAACACGAGCTCTGCATTAATGAAACCACACGCCTTATCATGGGACTCCATGTTTTTCTTTCCCTTCACGGTCGAAGCGGATCAGACCAGAGCACAACAAGCTTCCATTTAAAGGCCGGGACACTCCTGAGACAACTGCTCATTTAGGCAATAAAAAGCACTTAGGATCAATAAAACAGCTGCTCCAGCTCATTTCATGTCTACAAGGAAAATCTTTCAGGGCATCGCGCCCAAACATCACATCTAATCAGTCAGCGAATAATCTCATAATATGTGGAGCAGAATCGTAACTCAATCAATCAATTTAACTTTATTTGTAGAGCACAGTCTCATCAAGGTCAAAGAAAAGTGACAAATGCATAATACTCCAATAAAAAAGCAGCTTTCTGCTCAGCTTGAATCAGACCTGATCGGCCTCTGACCTCCGACGCCGAGTAAAAATAATCTGTTTGGATGTGATTCAGATCCTTCGGCTCCACCTGTTCAGCACGCGGACTTTGACTTTCAGTTTCCTGTCAGATAACAGGTTGAGTAACCCGCTGCCTGGAGGCGCTTTGCGGGTTTATGTCTCAAGTTACAGAAGCTGCCGATTTCAACACTGATGTTGGTCAAATGTGGGTTTTCCTTCCTGCAGCAGCTCCAGAGAGGGCAGCTTCACACAGCAGATACAAGGATTCTGACCCGAACGTCCAATCATGAACTCAGCGTGTGACAATAACGTAAAAACATTTAAGAATTGTTCCTTTAAAACGACTCAAACATGATGTTTCATCTGTGAGAAAATTAGTTTAGAGGCTCCTAGTTTGGCTTTTTAAAACTACAATTACAAACCACAAGTTTCTGAGTATGCACTGCAAAAAAGTAGCGGTTTAAAATCCAGAAAAATAAATAAATAAAATCCTCAGAAAAGCTCCTCAAACCAGTGGAAACCATCTGTCCGAGCAGCAAGATGGATCTAAGATTTTAAATCTTGAAATAAGCATGTTGAATATTTTAAAATGAGGAAATGATGTCTAAAAGCGTGATCGACTATCCAGCGTTTATAAATATAAGGTTTTTATTTTATTTTGGTAAGAACCTGCTGGTTCTTCATCACCTTGAAACCAGCTACCGTCGGATTAAAGGCTTTTATCTTCTTCCTCTCCTGCTCATTTAAAGTCATAAGAAAATCATATTTAAATGTTAAATCATTCTGGCTTAAACATGTATATAAATGTCTTAAAATCTGTTTTTTTTTTTTATTATCTTATGCAGGCCAGTTAGTTATAAGTCAGCCTGAACACCTAAATTCGGCCAATCATATATCAACGGTCACCTGTCGATCAAATTTTTTCGGTCATAACATCTTGATTCATATGTTGCAGCTAATATACGCAACGGTTGAAATAAGAAATAAGAATCATTTCCTTTCCCATTGAGTTCCGTCCCAGTGTTCACGGGGATGGACGTCTGTGTCTTCAGCAGGCGTAGAGCTAACAGAACTGGCAGCGTTGCGAGGCAAGGGCTCAAACATGTACGGCTGGAAGCCTTCTACACCAAACCAAGCTTCTGCCGCCCTGGCGTCCTCTTCCACAACATTTCATCCTCGCTTTCCTCCTCTAAATAAAAAATGGATGACGGAGGAGACTCATCCACGACCTCCGACACTAAACTCTCCTCCTCTTGCATGTTTCCTCTGTCCATAGCGTTCCTTGACAGTGTCGTTTCTAAGTCACCAATTTAGTGCTACTTGGTCCCAATGGAATTTCCCATTGGGAACCTACTAGCACTAAGCTGCTAACTGGTTAGCAAGATGCTTGCTTGCGAACCTTCCACCACAACAATCCCGCCCCCTTGATAAACAACCAATCAAGTTCACTTTATTTACTCTTGTAAAGTCGGGCACCACTCAGGAGAATTCGGAAATGGAACGGTTGGAAGAGCTGCTTCCCTCTGACTTTAAATGGCAGAGGCAGTCTGTCTTAGATCGCAGTTCTTTCCATCAAGACTGACAATGATTGTTTTCTATTTTCGGCTACTTTAGATCGCAGATGAAATGTAAAATAATAGCAAATATAGGGAATAATATGTTGAGATTCCAAAAGAGATTTGATCCTTAAGAAACAGGTGCAATACAGTTTGTCCAAGTGGAATTGCCATATGGGGATATCATAAGAAGGGGCGGGGCCCTGAGCAGATCTGACCACCAGAGCACAAATGGTAGCTACAGTTGCTGCTGCAGTTCTTTGGGCCTGACATGTTCCTCTAAAGCAAACAAGACTCCCTAAAATAAAAATGCTTCAATAAAGCTTATTTCACTTCATGGTGTTGAATTTACTCAGGAGTGTTTCAGGTCTGCCTGATAATAATTGGTCTGCATTAGTAGGAAACGATACATCTACAGGCCGATAACCGAGTTGTTCTTATTTGTCAGTTTGGTATGTTCTTTTGCTGGTTTATTACTTTATTCAGCCGAACATGGCGCTTCTTACATCTGCTGTTGGCGTTTGAAATGTTCATACCTTTTTTTTTTTATGGAAATTTGTGGATGAGGACTGTTATTGAGTAACGGTGGATGAAAAACAGGGTTTCCGCGGGTCATTAAAAATCATTAAATGTCTTTAAATGATTACTTCATAAATTGATGCCTTAACTGGCATTAAAATTCATTAAATGTGATTATCAGTGAGATAAAAATAAAAAAGTTTATAAAAACTTTCGTCAGATATCTCAGATATAACTGGTTGCGCATAACCATCGTAAAGCCGTATGTTCGGAAAAGAAGCTGGAAATTGAGGAATTCGGGACATGGCTGCAGTCTGTCGACAGCAAAGATGACGAAGGATTTTGTCGTGTTTTTAATATATACATATATCATGGGTGCTTGTTGATGCCATTAAAATTATTTCTAATAGCATTAAAAGAGCATTAAAAAGCATTATCTTAGAGTAACTCATTACTTTATAAACCCTGTTAAAGTATCAGAAACGTCCAGAAGCATCCAGTTTAAAAAGTCAGGTTTAAAGTTTTTCAGTATATTAACTGTTTCTCTTCCTCTGCAGGCGTCCTTCCTCACAAAGAAGCTCAACATCACAGGAAAGAGGGTCAACCTGGCCATCTGGGTAAGGCGTTCTCTGACATTCTGTGGTGCTGATGTGGTGCGTTCAAGTACCCCACTGAGACCTGATCCTCTGTGTGTGCAGGACACGGCGGGTCAGGAGCGCTTCCACGCGTTAGGTCCCATCTACTACAGAGACTCCAACGGAGGCATTCTAGTCTACGACATCACAGACGAAGACTCCTTCCAGAAGGTAGCCGCTCCTTCATCGTCCCGCTGCTTCCCTTAAATGTTTGAGTTCACCTTCAGCGTTGACACACCTGGGCTGAATCCCAAACCGGCCTCTAACCACTAACCCTTAACTATATGAAGCGTCACTTGAAATAAAGTCCCACTCACAGCTGTGGGAGGCTGCTGGATTGTACATAAACAGTAATGGGACGGCCTGTTTCCTCCAACCAAAAGGGAAAGCAGCCGTTCCTATGGCAACACAGTGACGCCTCATATGCATGGCTCTAGCTCTGTGGCGCAGGGTGACATAACATCCAACATTTGCCCCTTTTTTGGAAAACAACCTAAACATTTGGTCTTACTCATGATTTTCTGTCATTGCGACTCAGATGCAGCAAACATTTAAATGAAGGTATTTCCTCCGTGACTAGTTGGCCAGTGCACCCACTGCCGAACTCCAGCGAGCCTGCACTGATGCAGACTGATGCAGAGGAACAGACTGGATGTAGAGAGCAGCCTGGGATCAGCTGTTTTTCACTCTGAGCTCATCAAAGCAGCTCAGCTGTCTTGATGAAAACAAATAAAACTAAATAAGTCCGTCTAACTATAATTTTTGTTCTGTATTTTGTTTGCAGTTCATCAGATTTAAATGTGATTATAAGGGAGTAACTCAGAGGAGCTCCTGTTTTGTAAATACAGGTTTATAATATGATTTTATTCTGTATTTTATTTCGATTCCTTCCTAACTTCCAGGCAACATATTTATGTTGATTTTTTATTTTTTTTATTTGACATGTAAAAAATAAAAAGCCTAAGAATTAAGTACTCGAATCAAAAGATTGTAAAAATTGTTTTGTATTTTATAATATGTTATTGTAAATTCCACTTCTGGAAAATCATCAATACTTTTGACTGTTGGGGTAAGAAAAAAGGCCGAAAGGGGAACACAAATAAAAATAAACTGGGAAACACTGCTCTACAAGAAGCAGCCAGAGCGCCCTCTGCTGGACACACCCAGAATAGTCTCAGCCTTTTAATTCTAGTTGAAGTGAAGCAGACATTTTCTGATGTTCCATTAACTAAAGAATAATTAAAGATGCTAACAACATAGAGTGCAGTTAACAGGTTTTTTTTCCTAAGGTTTAAATATATCTAAACATTAATGAGGTTTCGTTTCCTCCTTTAGAATTAACTGCAGTTTGTTTTTTTAACTGCTTGTTTCCCTGGAGCTGATCTATGCTTTTGTGTCGTTGCAGGTGAAGAACTGGGTGAAAGAGCTGAGGAAAATGTTGGGAAACGAGATTTGTTTATGTATAGTAGGTGAGTTATCACAGGAACCACAAACAAATGAGCTAAAATAAACTTCAGCTGCAGGAAACTTTTACTGAGCTGAAACGGTTCGGTGTTTCCTACAGACACGTCGAGGCTGTTATCGTCTGCATCTTCTGTCAAACTTTGGGTTTGTTGTGTTGCTGCTGTTGTCATGGCAGCTGCTTTGGTTTTATTGGGGGGGGTTCCAGTCTCTTAACTGGATTAGGATCATGCCGTCATGTGTTCAGACCAGATTATCTTCAGCTGGAGGCGGCTGACTGTTTGCTGCTCGTTCATGGAGGGGGGTTCAATTCTGTGTGACACCCAACCCACTGACCCAGCACCAGGGTTTTCCCCTCGGCTCATATTTAAAGAGCTTTCATCTGTTTCGGTTCCTCTGAGTGACCTAATGTGACGGACGAACGTGGACAGGAGCGCAACTGTAAAATGAAACCAAAATAATAAACGGGTTTAATTGTCTTCTTTAAACTAAGGCGTGTTTTGGCTCCTTGGTGCTGAGAGTTATTATTAGTTTTAAGGTTTGTCTCCTGACGGAACTTTTCGCCTTTTTCTCCAGCTCAGGTTGATGGAGAACATCTGTAAACACCAGTTTTCAGCTCCTGCTGTGATTATTTTGGTTTAATTTAAGTCTCTGCTTTGACTGCTCTGCAAAAATTAAAATAAAATAAGGCAATTTCATTGAAATAAGTGATTTCCCTTGATTTAACAAGGTAAGTTAGACAATTTACCCAAAGAATCTGATTATGTAGGTTTAAATTTAGAAAAATTACTAGGTCCATTATCTTATTTTAAGGGCAAAGTCACTTTGTTGGCAGATCATCTTATTTAGCAGCTCAAATTAAGGGCAAATAAACAGATTTTAGAAAAACTGGTGTTTAGTTTTAGTTGAGTTGTGCAGTTGTCGCCGTTCCAGCACCAGAATCAGATTTGATCTGAACTTTTCACTTACTGGATGTTTAGGTTGGAAAGCTGCTCTTTAAACCCAGGCATAAAAATAAAATATAAACATGCTACATTCTCTCATTTAACTCTTTAACATGTGGATTGTTTGTGTCTCTGCAGGTAATAAAATAGATTTGGACAAAGACAGACACGTCTCGGTGGAAGAAGCTGAGAGGTGAGAACCAACTCGATGCTGCTGCAGCCAGGCGGCGCCAGCGAGTCTCTCCCTGCTGACCTCTATCTTCTGTTTCTGTGCAGCTATGCAGAGTCGGTGGGAGCCAAACATTACCACACGTCAGCCAAGCTAAATAAGGGCATCGAGGAGCTGTTCCTGGATCTGTGCAAACGTAAGAGTCAAGCCTCATCCTGCTGCAGTCAGACCTCTCAGCTTTCTCATGTTCATACCCAGCAGAATGATGCAGAAAAGGCTCCACCTTAACTATTCAGACTGAAGGTTTTTCCTTCAAACTTGGGTTTTTAAGAAAATAGCTGCTCACCAATTAACCCCTTTATTTGAGGGTTAAATCCATGTGTGTGATGTGGCAAAACTCTAAAGTCCAAGGTAGTGATGTCACGAGATGAGCCAAGGCTTCAAGGCGTGTATTGAGTACTGGTGGGGGGCGCGTTTCAAGGCTTGCTTCATTTGGTGGAGGAGCCAAAATGGGTGACGTCCGAGGCCTCGCTATCCCGCCATTCCACATGACCGCTTCGGGAAGTGGTTCAGCTCGCCCGGAAGTTCGGCAGGCATTTAAACAGCCTCACCACTCAGTCAAGATGAGGGAGTTTGTAGGAGCGCTGCTGTCAGCTGGATAGAGTTTGGGTAGATTCTAAGAATAGATTGGTTGGAAAAACAACCAATCTAGTTGGTTAAAGCATTTTTGGTTTGATCAAAATATGAGCAAGCAACTGGTTACAGTTCTAATATTTGTTTTAAGCAGTTACTCTTTTAAGTGTCATAAACTGTAAGACGTTGACTTCCAATCCTAAGGTTTGTGTTACGAAGCCCCACCTCAGACTTTTGAAAGTTGTGCAAAAAGTTAAGTATTTTTGGCTAATGTTACTAATTTGTATTGTTTAGTGCAAATATAGATTGGGTAAAAACTCTGCCAAATTAGATTGGTTGGTTTAACCAAAAGATTGTTTGAACACATAACTTCCAACCAGATTAAAACCGAAAAGTTATGTTTGAATAAAAATTATATCTTAAATATCTTTCATTTTGCTCATCATTGCCCACTTTGAACACACACTTTCACTCTCTGCTTGAGCTTATTTCATTCAAATAGCAGAAAAACAGTTTACCTTAAACAATTTTTCTCCTCTAAGACGTTTTACACACAAAAAGCTTCATGAATTATTGAAGCAATTTGGCCAAATGGCTCAATGCCTCATGAGGCTTCATCTCACCACAAAGCAGACCTCTTGTTGCTTTGATCGTTTTTTGTTCCTATCTTTTCTTTTTTGAAATTGCAGCGAGAGGTTTGGTTCAGCTGCTGCTTCCTTCACATCTTCACTCACCCTCTAAAGAAGCCGGGAAATGTCTGATTTCTGCTTTTTAAAATTTTTTTTCTCATCAGGGATGATGGAGACGGCTCAGGCGGAGGAGAGAGCGAAGGGAAACGGAGCCAGCCAATCAGCATCGAGTAGGCGGGGCGTGCAGATTGTGGACGACGAGCCGCAGGCCACGCCGGCCGGAGGATGCTGCTCTTCTGGCTAACACACACCCATCCACACATAACCAACACGTTTATCCGTCTGTCATCCAGTTCGTCCGCTCGATAAATAACCTCTGCCGCTGAGGATCATGGGAAATCATATTCAAGTTTGTTTCGTCTGTGTTAGCGCCAAAATAAAAGCCCCTCTGATTTATCCAGGTGTGCTTCTGTAGCAGGTTGATCTCTGTAACGAGCAGCTGCTGTCACATTCAACATGGCCGCTCCTGGTTTGGGTTGTTTTTTTTTTTTGTTTTGGGGGTGAAGCTGCTGTACTGACCTTCATTAACCTTCATCTGGGAATGAAAACATGGTAAAGAGGCAACGGCTCCACCTGCTGGACGGATGTGATTTAAACCTCAAAGGAGATCTCAGAGTTTTTATTTCAACCGGCAGACACACCCTCAATGTTGAAGCAGTCAGGAATTGTATGTCGGTGGTGTTAGCAGGCGGCTAAGGAGCTACTGATTATCCGTAGCAGCTGGGTTCTCTCTGTTAAATGAAAGGAGAGCTCTGATTTCATCCTTTAATGTCATTTATGGAATTAAAATCTAATCCTCCAGGCTTCTAGTCTGTGGAATAACTCCATCCCTAACCAGGAAATTCACCTTTTATCAGATTTTAAACGGGCTGAAAAATCCGTTCTAGTCGGACAGACGGAGGAGATCCAGCTTCGTTAAAAATAACGGTGACTGATTTTGCTCCATTGGGGGAGGGGTTTAACTTTAAAAGATGAAAACTTGGATGGAAATGATGAGCAGTTTTCAGATATTTTGATTATTCTTAAAAGATGTAAAAAAAAAAAAAAGATGTATTTGTTTAAAGGTGTTTGGTCTGCGATGATTGTAGCAGAAAAATTCATTTAAATCTGTAAATGTTTGCGTTGTTCTCGCATTACTCTGTTTTATGTTTGATTTATTTTGTGTAACTTGGATTTTGGAGAAAATTAAACATTTAAACATATTTTCTTTCTGTGAGTCTAAAAACATGAAATCAAACGAGAGCCGCAGCTTTTTGATTCTAGCTCTAAAACAGGCCCGAAGATGTCGGATTCCTCCCAGATTTAAAGTATTTTTTTACATTTAAAGGAGAAAAAAAATAACAAAAAAGGGGAAACTGTGGATAAAGGAAGCTGAAACAAACAACATGCATTCATGTCTAAGTATGTGTATTGTGTTGCTGATGTGCCATTATTAATGATTGTAGGAGGAGGATTCTCCCCACTTGGCTCTGCTCCTCTTCATCGCTTTAACCTTTGATTTTGTAACTTCTTGACTTTGAAGTTAAACCCTGCATGTCTGATTCCTGTAAACTGCTTTGTTTGTCTCACTTTTAAACAAAATAAAATAAGTTATTTTACAGTGATGGGAATCTGTGCGAGTCTCTGTGCTCAGGCAACTTGAAGGTCGAAGGTACAGCTGTTTCCACTAAATGGAAATCTCCTGCAGCCTGGAAAAAAACGTGGGCTCAGTGTGTATCTGATAAAAGGCCTCTAAACTAAACACACAGAAACTGATCAGAAATATTATTCATTATGGAAAACCGCTGCCGGTAGGTTCAGAACTGTGGCAGCAAGCAAAAGTCTGTGCTTGATGACTTTCTTTGCCTTTTTAGACACTTAAAGGGC
>NW_015150690.1:849327-868880 GCF_000732505.1 Cyprinodon variegatus
ATGCCTGTTGGGAATCGGCCTTTGCCTGCTGGCAACCGGCCTATGCCATTTGGCAGCCGGCATAGACTGGTTCCCAACTGGCAAAGACCAATTCCCAACAGGCATATGTCAACAGGCATATACATTTTTAAAAACTGGCATGCCGGATACCACTTTTGGCTCTCGCTGTCACTTGCAGAGAAACCTCTAAAACCTGCAAGACAGTGGCCTTTGACGGCCGACTTTGGGCATGCTTGGATTAATCGATTTGCATTTAATAGTTGCATCCATAATTCTACTATTTAACTATAAATTGAGAACTGCAATGTCCTGCTTTTGCGTGTTTTGCACAAGGTCACTGCATTTGATTTTTATCCCATTTTAAAGCTTAATAAAAAAAATAGTAAATGTATTAAGATTGGCTAAAAATAAGTGTCACGTGATTTAAAAGCATCATTAATGAATTCTGGCCAGTTGTTGGCTACGGTATAAAACTTTGAACTCAACGCTGCGACCTGGATGATTGAGAATCTTCACCAGAACATTAATGAATGAAAGAATGCATTAAAATTGGACAAAAAGCAGAGAGAAAGAACCAAACACAGCTTCTGCATCACCCCCTCATAAACCACCAGAAGAAGGAAGTGGTAACAAAATTCACTTAATGAAGAACAAAAATAAACTAGAATGATACCACTACTGTTAATACTTAGAGAAACTTCATTGTCATTTTGGATACACAGGGTGTAGAAAAAACAAAGTTTCGTTCTGTACAACTCTCAAGACAGTTCGAATTCCTAAAGTGCAGCAGTGATAAAATGTAAACATAAGACTCAGATATAATTGACAGTTTTTCCAATATTCAGATTTATTTATATATTTTTTTCGTTTTCAACATTCAGCAGTTGGGGAAGAAGCTGTTGCAGAATATGCTGGGCCTGCATCAAATGCTGCAAAGCCTCTTCCCAGAGGGCAGCAGGGAGAACAGTCCATGGTGGGGGGGTGAGGGGTCATTGATGATGGGCTCGGGACACACAGTGCTGGGAGGAAATGTCTATAATGGAGGGAAGAGGAGCCCTGATGATCCTCTCTGCTGTTCTCACCTTCTTCCAGTCTGAGGCGCTGCAGCCTCCACACCACACAGTGAGACAGCTGGTCAGAACATTCTCTATGGTGCTTCTGTAGAAGGTGGTGAGGATGGGTGGGGGCAGGTGGGCTCTCCTCATCCTCCTCAGGAAGAGGAGGATCTATACCAGAGGTCATGGATTAGCGGACCACAGTTCGGATCCGGACCCACCTGCTGGCTAATCTGGACCCAACCTGATTTAAAACATTTAGAAATTACCGCATGATGTCCGACGACAGTGTCTTACAGCAAAATCCCAGATCCTCTGTCTCTGCACCGCTGCGCTCCAAACCTCCTACGCAAAGCAAAGCCTTCAGCTTCCTCTGTTTCTCCCGTCTTGCTGCGCTCCGACTTCCTCTGCGGTTCTGTGCTTTATTATTAAATTCATTAGTTTGCATCCAATCATTTAAACAAGCAGTCTTAGTTTTTGGGAATAAATAAGCTCATGAATGTGCCTCAGAATGACTGTGTCTCCATTCAAAACCAGGTTAAAAGCCTTGCAGGACAGCATAAAGCCCACTGCGAACATTAAGACAGAAATAAATAAATAAATAAAAAACGGTCAGTTCAGGTGTTTTATAAAATATGTGAATCAGGAAATTGTCTATATACCAAACTGAACGATTGTTGTTCTCTACTTCAAAAAACACTTTAGATTTTTAAATGGAAAAATGTTCCATTTTTCTTTTTGTTATTCAAAAATTCAATGTATAACATGGATGCATAAAAACCTAATTTTATTTCAGTGTTAAATTCTGTTTAAAGTAACAGATTATAATTGAAAATGTCTCCGGTGCTTTACATGATTAAAATATAGGAAAATAAAACAAAATAAGAGCAAGTAGGGAAGAAAATAAAATAAAAAATGCAGAATCAAAAAAGAACTATAAAAACTTTCGGACTAAAAAAAAATAAAAAAGTTGAACTAATGATATTTCAGTTGAACTGTTTAACTAGAACAGTCGAAGGCAATTCTAAACAAGTGTGTTTTTAGTCTTGATTTAAAGGAACTCAGGCTTTCCACACTTTTACAGTTTTCTGGAAGTTTGTTCCAGATAAGTGGAGCATAGGAACTAAATGATGCTTCTCCATGTTTAGTTGTTGTTTTAGGTATGCAGAGCAGGCTGGATCCAGAAGACCTGAGTGGTCTGGAGGATTGATACACTGATAGCAAGTCTGCAATGTATTTAGGTGCTGAGACATTCAGGGATTTATAGACTAACAGAAGTATTTTAAAGTCTAGATACATGGAGCCAGTGTAAGCACTTTAGAACTGGGGTGATGTGCTCTATTTACTTAGTCTTAGTGAGGACACAGGCAACAGGGTTCTGGGTCAGCTGCAGCTGTCTGAGCCACTTTTTAGGCATATATATATATATATATTCCCATGACCTCACTTTGACTCTCAGATTTAAAACTCTGAGGCTAACTTAACTTACTGACAAATCCTACAGACTGAAAAAAAGCCACATAAAATGCATTCATTTTATTTGTCATTATTTTACAGAATTATGAAATCTTTTTAGTGAGTCTATCCTCCCAGCTGTCAGTTTGTTCCCGTAACTCTGTCCTCATTTTTTTGGGTTTTTCCACTCATCTCTTCCCGGAACACTTTCGTTTTAAGTAAAACTCTTACACAAGCCCCGCCCTGGGAATAAAGCCAACACAAACCCCGCCCCTTGCATATATCCATCAGACGTCCCGGCCGTCCTCCATCTCCTCTCTGAACTCGCACCCTCTCCGGACGGAAACGTCGCTGTTAAAAGTTGTTTTTTTCCTGTTTTGTTCTCCTTCGCAAACATGGCTAAAATAAACACCTGCCTCAAACGGACTTTTATCGGGTTTAACCTGTTCTTCGCGGTAAGTTTCCCGCTTTTATCCAGAAACCGGGTCGGAATTAAAAGTGCGCAGTTAAAGCTGAGGACCGTTAGCGCCATTTCAGCTATATTACACATTAATACCGAGTCATACTGAGCGTTTTATACTCAAACAAAGTGTATTTTAACGCTGTAGTCGGTCATATGTTTTATTTAATCGTGTATTTCTGGGTGTGGCGATGACTGTAGTTTAATGGCATCAGGTCCAAAGGGAACAGGTGTGCCGCTAAAATGAAAGTTTAGAAAAACTGCGCAAACATTCAGCGCTGTCAATTTATTCATACGATTTTTTGGAGAAAATTTAAAAAATGGCTTAATTCTAGGTTGTCTTTTTATCTTGGATGTTTTAGTTTGATCAAACTGGGTGTTTTGTGGTTTATAAAACAAAGTAAAAAGTGAACTGGCCCTTTGGCTATAAATGAATCCTCATTAAAGTTTCACATGATCCTCTGTTTAATTAAACCCACACTTTATGTTAATGTTTTATTTTTATTTCTAAGTCTAAGCTTTTTACTTTTACAACAGGATTTATTTTCCACTCTTTTTAAACCAGGATAAAATGAGTAAAAGTATTTTCTTTTAAAGATGTTTCAACAGTTGGATGATTTAAGCCTAAATAGTTCTTTCTTTGTCATGTTTTTGTTTCTGTTTTAGTTTAAAAATCAGCTTTAAATCTTTGTATCAACAGCAGGAACTGTTTTAATTTCTCTGCTCTTGTTTTATTTATTGATTTATTTATTTTTCTCAGTGTGGTTTCATAAAACCAGGCCTGTGGGCGTTCCCTGCACTCAGGTTACCTGCTGGCACTGGTGTTTGCTCTGGTTGGACATGTTCAGGCAGCTGAGCTCAGGCCGCAACTTTGTGTAAATCAAACAAGTTTTTCAAGTTTCACAAACAGGGAAATGGTTCCTTGTTTAGCAACGAAGCCTGTGGCTTTTTTACTGCATGTTTAGATCCTGAACTAACATTAATAAACCCCAAAAAAACAACCTTCAAGCTGATTTCAGGGTGTTTATCTGTCTTCATGTTAAAGGTCATCAGTTTAGAAAACGAAGCTTGGCGCCAGAGACGGAGCAGACACTTTTTCTGTCTGTTTATGTGTGTTATTTTAGAGCTGAAGGTTGAATGCTGGGAGGAAGCAGTTAGGTGAAATCATAAAAGAGATCCTTCTTTCAGGGTAACATCCTGTTACCCAACAGCTTAGTACCTAGGTTACTTTCTTTTTATCTCTGTGGGTTTTCTCGTAACTGGAGCAGAACTGACCGTTATCAACAGGCTGGATGAATAAATTTAATCTTATTTTACTTTCAGATTGTCGGGGGGATCATCATTGGCCTCGCCGTGCTGTCACAGATCTTCACCAGCAGTGAGGAAGACTCAAACGTAAGAGAACAAACCGAACGGACTAAACTAAAGGTGTCCTTAAAGTCTAAATTTGAACCCTTTTTTTCTGCAGATGGAAAGCCGGGCCAGTGGCATCATCTGCCTGTACGTGATGGGCGCCGTCACCATGATGCTCAGCCTCCTGGGGGCCTACGGGGCCTACAAGGAGAGCAAAGCGTCTCTGATTGTGGTGAGTGCTGCGGGAAGCAGTTTCTGATCCAACAGGATGTTGTTAGTTTGGAGATTCTGGTGACTTCAAATGTTTCATCATGTTGGAGCTGTTGCCATGCAAGCAGATTTTTGTCAGAGGTGAAATTAGTCCTAAACAGGAACTTAAAACAGCTGCAAGAACGTCAGGACTTCTGCTTATCGTTTTTTTTTAATACCCCTCAGAATCAGTTCTGTTAGATGCATAAATGGATCAATTCATCAGAGGTCAGATGATGGAAATATTAGCTAGTTTAATGTTTTAAATGCTTTACTGGGTGGAAAATGAGGTCGCTCTGGGTCAGAACCAGCACAAACGCTTTCAGTCCATGGTTCTGTTCACTATTAACCACCTACCTGCCACGTTCATTAAAGTCTAATTAGATGTTGTATAAATAAATGAGTTAAATCTGTCCAGTCCCGCTGTTGATGGCGTAGAAATGTGCGTCTCCCAGAGGTCCAGCATGGCTCAGATGTAACATTCTGGTCCAAACTTGGTTTTCCTTTCTGTTTTCCCTCAGTTCCTGGTCTGCATGATCCTCGGAGCCTTGCTCATGATCCGAGCAGGAATCCCGTCAGCTGTTGCACGTCCTCAGGTAACGTCTCTCTTCCTCCAGCAGAAGCAATTCTTCACACCAAACTGTTGGATTTGATCAGTAAACATTTGAACTGTATGACAGAGAATCAGGGCTATACTAAGCTAGAGAATAAAGTCAGAATATCACGAGAATAAAAAGTAATTTTGATAAGAGAGAAGCTTCAATAGAGATATGAACATAAATCACCCAAACTGCAGCCTGAAGTGACCATAATCCAATTTTAGTTTTTTATTTATTTATTTATTTGCTCGTAGGCAACCACTACCTGATCTTTTCAAATGCGACCCGTTTCTGAACAACCAGGTCACATTCATCCGACTTGAACATTACTAATACCTGCTTCCTGCCACACAGAAGCAGGAAGAAAAACCACCCTGAGGGAGGATGATGCAGAGAGCCGTCTTTATTTTCAACCATCTTAAAAAACCTTGTGTTAATAATGCACCGGCTGAGGTTGGGGAAAGAAGTAAAAGAGAGAGGACGCTTGCTTGTGACATCATTACATCCTTTTCTAGGCATGCATTAGATTAAAGCAGGATATGACTTCAATCTCATCATGTTACCCTTTTATTCTCTTAGACCTAAAATTCTGATTTTATTCCCTTAATTTTATAGTTTCTGTTCGATCTAATCGATCCCAGATTACTGATCTTTCCAGGTTTGGTCGTTACTAATTTATTTAAGCGTTTGTTTTTTTAAATGACTTTCAACACATGTTTTAAACTTGAGGCCAACATTTCCATTGTTGTTTTGATTTATTTGTTTATAATTTTTTTTATTGTTTTGTTTAAAACAATTTTTGTTTATCAATGTGTCATTTTTATTCCATTAAAATGGAAATGGGGAAAAAAAATATCAGCTTCAGGAATCAAGCTAAAAATATCAGCACATATCGGTATCTAAGATGGAGGCTTAGGCTCTTTAAAGAGCAAAAAATGGCTGACAGATAAATCAATAGCAGCAAGGTTGAAATACTAGAGCAATGATCTCTTTGCAAAGGAAATTATGAAAACAAAATTTTATTTGAAGACCTGATGATGCTAAAGAAGGTTTAAAAAGAGTTGGACATTCATGATTTAGTGTCACCAAACACCTTTAAGACTTCAATCTTATTTTACTGAAAAACTGCAAACTAAAGCCATGAAACCATAGAAACTTGCTAAATAGCTGCTCTCCAATAGCAATGCATAGTGACAGTGGAGGATTGTTAGACTTCTACAGACATAAATAATACCTGTAGATAAGATGTGTTTCACATTGAAGCATCGGCTGAACTCTGATCTTCTTATATTAAAGAAATCGGACTTCATTTTATGCTTTTATTTTGGTTGGTTGGTTATAGTGGTTGAATAAGAAATAAAGTGTAATAAAGCAAAGATAGTGAAAATAGATTAGATAAATTTAAACTGGGGAAAAACTTTAAACTATTTTTTTTTTCAATTTAGAAATTAAATTGACATTTTTTTTTTCTCCAGATGATTAAATGTTTTCTTCTTTTATTTGTATTTTACTAATTTATTAGTGAAATGTATTTACTTTTATTTCATTGAGGGAATTTATGGATTAGTTGGACTGATGTTTCTGCTCTGAATTTATTGGCTCCGTTTGGTTTGTTGCTTTTGTAGTTGGAGGGCATCATGGAGGAGAAGTTCAAGGAGTTTCTGCCTCTCAGCGACGCATCCTTCCAGATAAAGCACATGGCCGACATGCTGCAGGAGAAGGTGAGATATTTAACCCCCCTCCAGCAGATTCTCTCGAATCTATTTAACATTTTCCAAGTTTGTTTTGAAATATTAAAATCAAGCCTCCGTTCAAGTTCAGGCAAAACAATTCAAGTTAAGCTTCAACAAAAACCTACAGGAAGAAGAAAAAAACTGTGATGGATATGAAAGGTTATACCACCTCCTGTGTGGTTAAAAGTTTCCTTTCTGCTTGTTTCAAAGCCTTGTTGGTGCCCACCTGAACCACAAACACGTCACTGTTCTTTCTTGCAAAGTGCCGCTGCTGTAACCTCCATCCTGCTCTGGTTTATTTGCTTAGCAAATACAGGCGCCGACCTCCACCTGTTGGAGGAAGTCATTTGACCATCAGGATGTAAACGGCCGTCTCTCATTAACCCTCCGTGCTCCTTCATTACTTCCTGTTTTTAACGTCTACATTTGCTCTGACTAAAAAAAGCAGAACTAAAAAAAAAAAGCATCACTCATCTTGTTCCCTGACCAATAAAGTGGTTATTTTTCCTTTAATACGCAATAAATTTTGCACCGTCGTAAGCTGGGTCAGATGTTTGCTGGCGTAAATATTTAGATTTCCGTTTCCCTTTAACCCAGATGTTCCCAGAGTGCAGCTGGGGAGGCGCTTTAAACGCTTTATCATTGTGATGCGACTCGTAGCGTATAATGAAACGCATCCATTTCAATGTTCCATTGTAAGCTGCATTTAATTATTTATTAGTTTTTCCAAAACATTTTAAGCTGTGACCCCTAAAAATAAAAATATTCCATTAAATAAGCTGAGGAACCCCTAAGAATACATGCAGTTATTTTACTCTATATTAATTTAATTATTTAAACATAAAGTGAATTAATAACGTTCAGGGATACTGTAATTTGATTTTTTTTTTATCACATTAATTATTTTACTCATTTAGCTAATTTTGAGCTCATGACCCATCATTGATAACTTCTAATATTATACATCACTGAAATGTTAAATATAACATTAAAATGATTTGAATAGCATAATTAATATTTTAGCCAATGATTGATACATTGATGTAGAAATGAATATTACTCTATAAATGTAAATATATATAAAACAAATGCAGAGTGAAGCAATTAAAACTATTTTTCGGGTGAATGTCTGGAAACCTCTGGTCGGCGTTGCCATGGGAACATCAGCAGAAGCCCACCACAGGAGATCCCCCACCCCCTCCTTAGAGCCAATCACAAGCTGGAGGTTTTGACTTCTTCATGCTGGTCGACACCACATGAAAAACGCCGCCGTGTGATTCTCAGCCATCAGTAGAAAAACCGAAAACGGCGTCTGCCGCAGGGAAGCTACAAGCTATGGAGTGAATTTTGTTTCACTATTATTGCAGAAGAAAATGCTTCTTAAAAGGAAAAACCAAAAAAGAAGTTCAATCCTGAAGTGAAACTTTGAAAAACTTCCTTTTTTTAAAGAAAAAAAGGTCTTAAGGGGAACTTTGCTTTTTCGTTTTGATATTGGATTTAAAAAAGGAATTAGTTTCATTTATTTTTTTTGTAACAGATTTTGCATTTCTCCTTTTTTAAAAATAAAAAAATTAAAAGATCGAAAATAAAAATATTTGTAAAAAAAATCTGAGAGAAAAAGCAGTTTCTCTGAAAGGACGTTTTTTATAGAGAATTGTTTCTCAAAGTTTCATCCCAGCCAATCTAGCAGAGGCAGCAGCTGCTGCTGGAAGGCAGTTTCATTCCTAAGCTTTTATTTCCAAGGCCCTTCTTGGATTACTGCCCTCTAACATTTGTAACGTACTTCCACAGAAAAGCATGGCTTCTTCTGCCCTGAGATCCAACGATCAGCTGTTGATCACTGTTCCCGCACAGAGCTAGGGAAGAAAACCTTTAGCTACGTAGCTCCTTGTGCGTGGAATGTTTACAAAGAAACTGGAAGCTGACTGAGTTTTTATCTTTAAATGCTTTTAAGTTGAAAGTGAAAGAATTTCAAGCAGCCTCAATGATCTGTAATTGTTTTACTTGGTATGGTTTTTTTTTATGTACCTTTAATTTAATGTATCTCTTGGCCAGGACTTCCTTGAAAAAGTGGTTTTTAATCTCAATGGGATTATTTCCTGTTTAAATAAAGGTTAATTAGAAAAAATAAAATACGGGGTTTCTAACTCATCCTGCTGCAGGATTATTTCCAAGTTTGCTCAAGTTTTCCACAGAAAAGAGCTGCATGGATGCATATTTAACCTGAGATCTTATTCTTGCATCCATGCATTGACTCCATGTCTGCCATGTTTTAAGGAGTGAAACAAACGGGGTTCTGGTAGAAAACCTTTCAGGACGCCTCGGCAGAGAGCCTCACCTCTGGGTTCCATGTGGGCTGATGGGAGCAAAGCCAGCCGCCACATTTGGAGGAAACTCCTGGAAGTTTCTGTAACCTCTTCCCTCTTCTTCTGTGGTTTCAGTTGCACTGCTGTGGCCTGTTCAGCTACAGAGACTGGAATGGCGACATACCCTCTACATGCATCTGCAACCCTGAGGAGGAGGAGGAGTATGAGTGCAGGAGGATCGGCTACCAGGTGAGTACCTGAGCTCAGCCTCCGTCAGATTCACGTGTTTGATCCACCTGGAGACGCTCATGTTTCTGTGTGTCTGTCTCTTCCAGTATCTCACCCAAAGCAGATCCATCTACAGCAAGGTGAGTAAACCTGCGCTCATCTGCAGTAAAACTGAATCATATGAACGTTTAAACTGACCCCTGCTCCTCTTCCCTCCTACAGCCCTGTTTCCCCATCCTCATGCGTTACGTCCTGCTGCTGGCTGACATCGTTCTCGGGGTCGTCTTCACTCTGGCTTCTCTGGCTGTGAGTAAAACCTTTAGTTTATTTAAACTAGCGGCTTCTTAGAGCAACATAACCTGGTTTTAAAGTCCCGCTGCGCCACAGGAGCTGTTCTCAACATGAAGTAAGCCTGAAGAAATCAGCTTACTCTGCTCAGATTAGAGATAGTCTGTCTTTACGCCTCTGTGACCTTCATGCTGTTTAATTCCTGCTTCTTCAGAGGCCGGGAAACAAAACAGGAATGTAAACAGACGCTCCGTCTCCTCCGAGCTGCTTCACTTTCAAAGTTCATATTTAGAGGCTTCAGTTCAGGGTGAAAGCTTCTGAAGGATCAAGGCAGATTCGGCTGGAAATAATAAACCCTTCTAGATAAAAAGGTTTTATCTAGGGTTTCTAACCGTTCCTTGGAAAAAAACCGAATCGTTCCGTATTTAGAAAAAGAAGTCCCTGTCCCGTATTTAGTGGAAAACGGACGCACTTTGTCCCGTTTTACTGTGACAGTAAATAAAATATTCAGTAAAAATCAAATAGAAAATGAAGAACAAGGACACGTTAGATACAAAACTTACGGTAAACTTGTTCCTGGACCTTGATCTGCGTTGTGACCAATGAGCTGACAGCATATATGTAACGATCCAGAATACCCTCATCCCATTGGTCGAGCCAAGTGTTGCCCACGGAGACGATTGCGAAAGAAAACAGAGCAGTATGGGGGACCAACGGAGTAATTGAAATGCTGACACTCACTGCTAAAACCATAGATTTAAGTAAAAAAATTCTCAAATTGAGTGTATTTACCCCTCATTTTAGCAGATAAATAAAATGATTTGCCAATGGAATGAGTATTTTTACTCATAAAACAAGATAATTTGATAATATGCACTTTAAATAAGACAAAGCAATTGTTTTTTTCTTATTTTAAATGTAAATTATCTTGTTCTATTGGCAAAGTATCTCATTTACCTCAATTCCAGAAAAAATGCACTTAATTTAAGTAAAAATGGCTCATTTAGATTTCCATTTTTTGCAGCGCTGCTTTTTGGGGGCGGTGCATCTTCGCCTCTGGAAAAAAAAAGGATACAGAAATATAGGGAGGAATGGGGAAAAAATCAACGATAATAAATATAAAGCAAACTTCATGGTGTGTCGCCGCACTTTTTCTCACCATGAGGTGTACCCCTTTTTTTTTTTTTTATCAGGGAGTTGGCAGCCCTAGTTTTATCCGTGTGGAGTTCAAACATCTAAAGATCTGTTAGTAATCCCTGCTTCTCGTCTCTCAGGTTCTCGGCACGATCCTGTCCTGCATCATGATCCACCAGCTGCGCCAGCGCAACACAGCCACCGTCCTGCTCAGCGTTCCCGCCATCTTCACCCCCAGACTTCCAAAGTACGAGGAGCTGCAGAACCCCCCTCCCCCCTACTAAAGGAGCAGCGCCGCCTCTCTGCTGCCGACGGGACGTTCCGCTTTCTCTGGTGTTAATCCGACGCGGTGCGAGGACTGCGTCCACTAGTGCCTTTCATTCCTGCAAGGAGGGGGAAGCTTCCAGACCTAACTCTGGGCCAGCATTTAAAGTATATTTTTTAAACCATATTTGTGTTTTAATAAATATATCTTTGAGTTTGCACCTTTTTATATGCGTGGGGAAATAATAGATATATTTTTATGTTTGGTTTTAATTTTCTGAAAATCTTTTGAAAAAAGACAAGTAGGTTGAAATGTTTGTTTTCTTGGGACTCATTAAAGTTCTGTTTGCTTCAGATTATTGCAAATTAAAAGCACTGAGGAAGAAGCCATAAGATCTGTTTTGATGATGGAGAGTTAGATCCTGATGTTCTGTTGGTTCATCCCACTCTGTTAACCTGCTGCCACAGCTCTAAGATTATGTTTGATTTTTGTTTTTAATCAAAAAGGATGTTAAATGTTAAACTGATCAAACTGAATGTTGAACCTTGAATGTTTTCTTGTTTGTTTGTGGAAAACGTGAAAACGACATGTTTCTTTTCTGTTGTTTGTTTTCGTTGGAACTGATTTCACTTGAGCTTAAAGGGAAATGAAACCATACAAAAAAACTGTCTGTTTTATTTTCTGGAATCCATGTCTGCCGTTTTGGTTTAGAACAGAACTTTGGGTATTTTATTACAACATTTAATTGTGCTTAAACTAAAGATCAGGACACCCTTGATTAAAATGAATTTAGCCAGAGGTCTCACTGAAATTAGATAAAGTAGGATTATACGTCATTATAACATTCAACCAAAGATGAATAAAGACCAAAAAAAACAACACATTTTACGATAATTAAAATAATCAGGTTAATGCCTACATGCTGATTTTATGCCTTTCCAGAAACCTAAAAGTCTTTCAAAAGTTCCCCAAGAGTCTGAAGTTTTATACAGATTTAGGACTTTGATCAGAGAGGCTGTTTTGTAAGGAGTCAAATGTAAATTAAATAAGTCTGCTGCCAAAAAAGATGATGTTAGAACATCCTTAAGGGCATAAGCACAAACCTACAAGCTTGCTGGGACTACAGGCTCTCAGGTCAGAGTGAAAAAGATCTGATTCTTTGAGGAGGTCGAAGGAAAAAGCTGTTTAAATTAAGTTATGGCTGCTGCATCATGGATAAAACCAGACAGAACAACATAAACACCTTTTGCTATTTCTAAAGCACGGTGGTGGAGGGATGATGCTAAGGTGGGATAGAATAGCTACAGTTTCTAACTGCTGCTCATCATGGTTCTGGATCAGACGACCCGGTTTCTCTCCTCCAGGCCTCTTCTGGACTAATTTACATGACGTAAATGCCTGGAGGCGACCAGCTTCTCTCTGTGAAAACCACACGCTCTGTAATCACTCATCAAGAATTTCCACATTCTTCTTTCAGATGTTCTGAAACCTCTCAGCCGAAGAGGAGGCGGCCTGGTTTAGACTTTATTGGCTAATCTGGGTTATACTGGGTTTTACTCAAGTGTGCATTTTTCCTGTTAGGCAATAATAAAAAAAAAAACATGCAAAAAAACCCCACAAAAAACATGTAGGTTTGGAGTCTTACTCAAAACAACTAAAAAGTAAAGCGATTTCTGCGCCATCTAGTGGACAGAAGAAGCAAATACTGCAGGAACCAGCAGCTGCTGCTTCAAGAACCTGCTAGGAGTTTGGCTGCTTAGTGTAAACTTACTGAAAACTATCAAACTGTTGCTTATAATGCCTCAAAGGTAAGGAATACCCTTTATAGCTTTGGAAACAAATTTCTCTTTCAAATGGCTGAAAAACATTTTAGTATAAAACTAGTCAATTAAATCAAAATCAGTAAATGTCTATTTTTTCCAGTTTTATACAGAATGACAGAAACCTAATGCACTTTATGGTTCTGCAGAGTGGATCTGACCCAGTAGACCTGAGAGGTCTGGCTGTTGATCCCCTGCCAACCAGGCTGTAATGTATTTAGAAGCCAGTCAGTGATTTCTAATCTAACAGAAGGATTTTTAAGTCTATTCTCTGAGATTTGGGGTGCCAGGAGAAGGACTTTAAAACCAGGTTGATGTTCTCTAAGTTCTTAGTTCTCGTGAGGATGCAGGCAGCAGAATTCTGGATCAACTGCCAGTGGTGGTTCTAGGCCAAATGTACCAGGGGGCCAGGAGGGGGCCAGCGTTGTTTTCATGGGGGCCCAGAAAAACATGAAATAAAAAAACAGGGTTAGGGATTTAAATATATTAAGATAGCTGCATGAAGGTAAATTTCTATTCAGTTAGGTTTAAATAAAATTTTATGTCTTATTAGATCTTATTCATAATTTAGGAATTTTACATATTTTTGACTTAATCTAAGTTTTCTATAAAATCTGAATTACAACTCAAGAAAAAAACTGATAAATTCAGCTGTATTTTTTTTTTTATTATTTGTTTTGGAAAAAAAACATTTAGCAGATAAAAACTGGGTTCCTATCTCAATGCCACTGAAGCTATCACCTTGTTGTTTTTAGATAAATGGTAAAACAGAATTTGTAAAGAAAGAAATGAAATAGATCAAAAGAACAACATCAGTAACCATGTCTGTTCTAGTGCATATCATCATTAAAATTTCTTTGAGTATTATGCCCTTAATACAGGGCCAATAACGGGGGCCAGGATATGATCTACAGGGGCACTGGCCCCGGTTGGCCCCTGTCTAGAACTGCCCATGTCAACTGCAGCTGTCTGATCCACTTTCCAGGCAGATCTATGAAGGATAGATTCTACTCAAGATGAACGAAGCAGGAAGTAGTTTTTCAAAGTCCTGCTGAGACGTTAGTCCTTCAATCCTGGAGACACAGGATGTTTATGGCTATAAGCACATAAAGGCCCTTTCTTTGAGTAGGATTTAAAACAGACCAGTTCTAAACCAGAAAGGCTGACCCAGTTTTCCAGGCTCAATCTGGATCAGAAGACTCGGTTTCTTTACTCCAGGCTTCAGATTTAAGATTTAATCAGACAGTTTGAAGTGAGCTGATTAATTTTTCTCTCTATAAACACTCATCAAGAATTTCCACATTCTTCTTTCAGATGTTCTGAAACCTCTCAGCCGAAGAGGAGGCGGCCTGGTTTAGATTTTATTGGCTAATCTGGGTTATTTTTTAACTCAAGTGTGCATTTTCCCTGTTAGGCAATAAAAAAAACATCATGATTTAAAAACATCCTAATTCTATGATGAGCGTTTCTAAGATTAGTTGCAAAAAACAAAACAAAAAAAACATGTAGGGTTGGAGTCTTCCTCAAAACAACTAAAAAGTGAAGCGATATCTGCACTTAAAGCGCCATCTAGTGGACAGAATAAGCAAATACTGCAGGAACCAGCAGCTGCTGCTTCAAGAACCTGCTAAGAATTTGGCTGCTTAGTGTAAATTGCTGCTTATAATGCCTCAAAGGTAAGGAATAACCTTTATAGCTTTGGAAACAAATTTCTCTTTCAAATTGCTGAAAAACATTTTAGTATAAAAGTATTCAGTTAAATCAACCCCAGTAAATGTCTGTTTTTTCCAGTTTTATGCAGAATGACAGAAACCTAATGCACTTTATGGTTCTGCAGAGTGGATCTGATCCAGTAGACCTGAGAGGTCTGCCTGTTGATCCCCTGCCAACCAGGCTGTAATGTATTTAGAAGCCAGTCAGAGAACTTTCAATATTCAAAACTAAGTACCTTTTTGCTCTGAGCATGGACCCACAATGAATCCTGGGAAAACCAAAGCTATGGAGGATACACCAGACCCGTCCTTCAAATCGGGCATAAAGAAGGATGCATTTGTAGGCCAAATAACGAGGATTCTTGGAATCCGACCAGACCTCGACGACACACTATGACATAATGGGCCTTTGAATCTGGCCTACCAGATGGTAGTCATTGAGTCTGGATGGGCTGGAGTTTTTGGGGATCGGGACGACGGAGGTAGACTTTAATCGTGTCGGTACCACAGTGTGAGCCAGGGTCAGGTTGAAGTTTTCAGTCAGCACTCCTACCAGCTCCCCAGAGCACATTCTGAGGACACGTCCAGAGATGACATCATGACCCGTTAGCTTTAAGCCTGTTCAGGACCGCTCCTACATCAGTAGAGGAGAGAGTCAGTGGCTGGTCTGGGGTAATGGCTGCCTTCGTTGCAGCTGCAGTGTTCTCTCTCTCAAAACAAGCATAAAAGTTGTTAAATGGAGTAAACAAGCAAATTAATAAGGAGATATAGCGATCATATAAGGTCACTTTCATTTCCATGGAAAAAAACTCAAAACATCCAAAGAGATAAAAAATGAGGATATGAACTAAGATACAAACACCAGTATAGTTAAATGAACATTATTTTAAACATTAGACATCATCATCATAACTGCATGGAGGACCCATGATGCTTAAAGGAAAAGTCAATGAATCATTATTTATTCCTAAAACTAATGCGTTTGCTGTAATTTAATGAATTTGGCGTTAATCAGTAGAAAAATAAAATTAATAATTTTGTTTAAGCCTAGCGCCATTCTTCCCGCTTTACAAGCAAAATCAATGGGACCTACTAGACACACCTGCAATTAACAATGATTATTGAAGATTTCCAGAGTACTTTACCATTGAAATTCACAAGAGCTATAATTAAGCTGACACCACGTGCATGGCAGTTGGATGTGTAATACATCGGGTAAAAGTGAATAAAAATCAGTTATCCCGATTCCTGATCCTCCACGGACGGGTTCGTTGTCGGATTTGCCAACTTGAAGAGGGAGGATTTGCCATCGAACTTCTGTCCAGAGAAAAAACACGTAATATCTAGCCAACATTTGGAAGAAGAATGTTTTCAAGATGACTTGGATAATAGCGCGTTGCAGGCTCAGACTGGTAATCTGTGATACCGGGCATGTGACCTGTGTCTGGTCCTAATTTCAGCATGCGAGGGCCGGCCCTCCTTAAATCATACCGGCTCCAACACTTAGGCTACATTCACACTGCAGCCTGAAGTGACCTAAATCCGATCTTTTTGCCCATATGCGACCTGTATCTGATATTTTCATGGCTGTCTGAACAACACAGATGTGATTTTTTCCAATGCGACCCAGACCACTTGGCTATGCGGTCCTGAATCCGATACGAATCTGATCTTTTCAAATGCGACCTGTGTCTGAACGGCCAGGTCGCATTCATCCGACCTGAACGCCATTAATACCCGACAAAGGTCACTATTCTGGGTCTTGCTATGAAGAAGCGGCAAGAAAAACAACAACCATGGCAGATGATGATGCGGAGAGCAGTATTTATGTTTAACCACCTTGAAAAGATTGTGTTTTATGGTTAGGAAAGATTGTCAGATGTGCGATGGTACTACCATCCATGCTTACTTCCGTAAACACAGAGCTTGCTGGCCTGTGATGTCATTGCGTTCTCTACTGCGCATGCGGTATGACTGCAGTTCACACAGATGATCACATATAAGTCGCATATATTTGGAAATGTGAGGCACCTACCTGCGACAGTAAATAACTCAAGGAACTTAGAAAGTAATCCAATGTTAACTACCTAAATGATGCATGCAGTATATTTAGCCCTTCCTTGTCATGCACATCCTTGTGACGGTTAGCATATGGTGTAATTTTCTATTTCTTCAAACTGTAAAAATCCTTGCAACAAACTAAATTATAATAAAACTAAAATACTTGCTTTAAACCAAACTACAATGTTCCTCTTATATTTGGCGAATTTATGTTTGTGTATTTTGCAAAAATATGTTGTGGTGCATGATGGAGTTTTACATCTAACGTTTCCCATCTTACATGCATTGTTGCCAGGCTGGGATGTTTCCCAGTCTGGCAGTTTAGGATGACCGTCTATGGGTAAAAAATGTTTTTCTTTAGATTTATGGCCTAAGAGATCAATAGATTTTGGTTCAAATTGGGCGAGATTTCGTACATCCAGGCGCATTGGGAACAATTTTTGGGCTGGAAAATGTGAGTCAGTGACACCTGCCAGCCCTGCTGATGTGGTGAGTGGCAGCAGCTGTCACTGTCGCATCCGTGTTAATAACCAAAACCAGTAAAAACGCATTATAGAAGTCTTGGTGATGGTTGTCGTGTGATGCTGGAAGATAGATCGGTTAATCCACAATGTGTATTTGTATTATGTTTCACATTTGAGACGCACGCGTTTGACTGTCCTTCTTGTAAGACCCATAATGCTCTTACAAGAAGCTTTATGGCTATATGAGTTTGACTTTTTGAAATTAGTAACTAAAGAAAATCTAACTTCTTAATTTTATGGTTAAATGGCTGATCTTACTGTCAATCACTGAGTTTGCAAAAATATTTAGATTTAGTTTACGATAAATCTTTAAAATATTCACAGACAAAATCACCAATTTTCCTATAAATAAAACCTGGAATGTAATTTTTGTTTTCGGATAATTTTATCCCTGGTTTCCAAATCTGCTGTTAACATCTCTTTCTGTTACACCAGCAGCCATTTTTTTTTTACCCTAAACTTCCTTGACAACAAGTAGGAAAAATGGAAAATAAAACATGCCTACAGCTCATAAATAATCTAAATATCTTTATACTTTTGTAGTTCGGAAACCTTTTTAGTGATACGAGGGAGTATTTGGGCCAGGCTAGAGATTTCTTTAATTTTTTAATTTGGGAATAAAGTCGAAACATTATGAGAATTCATGGCTTTTAATGTAGCTACAACTTTATTCTCGTATTTTTATGACCATTCTCGTTGTGAGTTATTTGCGTAATATTACGACTTTACTCTCGCAATTGTAAGACTTTATGCTCATCGTTTTTACACAAATATTAATAAAGAAAGTGGTGTGCTAGCTACATGCTAACATGTAGCTGCATGTTAGTAAGTAGCTTTATGTTAGCATGTAGCTAGAATGAAAGCGATAGCTGACATATTTAGACTGGGTAAGTTGGAAGAATTTAACTGATTTGTTTGGTAATTTAAGATCTCTTTATTGGTTTGGTAACTATTACAGTTGGTGATTGAGCTTTGAGAGTTTTTTCCCACCAGGTTAATGACGGTTTAATTTACAATAATTCAAACAGGAAACGTTTATTTTATTTTTTATTGGGTAAAAATGACCTCTACGTCTTTCTAACCGTAGAAAATGAGTTTCTAAGTATTATTGAAGAGTCTCCCTCCCTCTCTCCCCCCCCTCCATCCCCAGCTGATCGTCATCTCTCCTCATTATATCCCAGACTCGGAGGCAAACAGCCGCCGCCTCCTCCACCGCCACACCGGCTGCTCCTCCTCCCCTCTGGCCGCTGCAGGGCACCGCAGGGCGGGGAACGATCGGTGGAAGAGGACGGGGCGACAGCTGCTGTGAGCGAAAACAATCCCCTCTGCTGTCCTCGCTGATCCCTGACATCGCTGAGAGGATCTCTGCTCCAGTCTGAGCCGCAGGAAAGCAGCATGAACCGCAGCAGAGGAGGACAAGCAGGAGGAGGAGAAGGAGGAGGAGGCTTCCTCACCATGTTTTTCTCCCTCTGTTTAATTTGGACCCAGCTGCTCATCCCAGGTAAGCTGACAGACCACAAACACACACAGATGTTAGGATCCACCACCTTTAAAGCATTAAACATGCTGCTGTCAGGTGTAAAATAAAAACATTCACATGTTTATCAAGCATAGCTGGAATCTGCAGGATTCCCTCATCCACATGGTGTGATGGTGCTTTTTTGATTACCAATACATGGCTGTCATTAAAAATCCCAAATGTGACATTTGTTAATAAAAGCAACGTAATGTTTGTAGAGTCCAAAGTTAAAACATTTAATTAGTCTTAATGCAGAGCAGGTCCTATCTTTAAGAGAATGGGATGAAGTATTTTTAGCTTGGAGAGATATTTGAGTGAGCTGCAGAAGATGCCAGCATTCCCACTGCGTCTTCAGGGGCTGATCAGTGATGCAGTTCCTGTGTGAACGCCTTAAAACTGAATTTAGGTCAATAGACCTTCACTCTGAATCCACCGAAAACCAAGGGAGCAGCTGATTTGAGGAAAACCTCAGAGATGTTACTGTCTGCATTAATGCAGATCCAGAATAAATTAATCAAAATGCTGTTTCTTTATAAAATTAGAGGAGCTTCCTCAGCTTTAATGGCGTGGTGCTCTTTATGAAAAAGCGTTATACATTTTTTTTTGGAAGGAAAGAAATTGTAAACCTTGTTTTAAAGACATAAATGGTTTAAATGCCGGACATACAGACTGAATAGAACATAAAAACTGTTTCTCACCTTAGTCCAAAATGGCTAAAATCTGGGTAAAATTTATGCAAACAAATCCAATTAAATTCTATAGCACTAATTATTTCTATAGCACTAATTATTT